>NC_090266.1:1126903438-1127204525 GCF_040414725.1 Anabrus simplex | reverse complement strand
AAGAAATAGTAGCAATCTACTCCAACCTTGCCACGAAGATGAGGTAATTATGAGTTAAGGGAGCGGGATACATTTGAAATCGCTGAATGTAAATAGCAGGATGATGAATGTATTCCTCTCATCAGCTAGGGAGATCTTGTGGATGACCCATAAGTAATGTCTCCATGGTTTGCGGTTTTATTTGGAAATTGAAGAGGATATATCCTTCTTCATCTGTCGGTCATTTCTAATGTATGTAAATATATTGTTTTATTTATATTGTCTCCTTCCACATGTGTTTTGAAATACGTATGTACACCATGGAGGTCGCCGGAAGAATGAAAAATAAAGGTTGCCACGGTCGTAAACTAGATACTAAATGGGATGGAGAGGTTAGCTCTATGCCTGGCCGCCACAGAATATTTGAATCATTTATTTGGCATTAAACAACAACTACAATAGCCTTCGTCATAATACATTAAAATAAACGGATACAGATATACTCCATATAAACTAAACGAGCTTACTATAACGATAAACATATAAGAAACCCAAAATATATTAAATGGCATTGGATACATTTCTGTATCAATATAAATTTATGATCTGTAAAAACTACACATTAAATATATATGAAGTGAATTGACACATATGCAAGTAACAATAAATTAATTTATTGTGTTTATTGCTTTTGGTATAGGCTGAGTGAACCCCATGGTCATGTGCCGCTCCAAATGTGGAAATTTTCTTTCCTAAATATTCCGACTTCATGACGGGAAATCGAACCCACGACCTTTCTGGTGAAAAGAGAACACTGTTACTGCCTGGATTAGGCAGTCCCTGAAAATCAATATAGCTTCCTCTTTTTACATTTGTTACATTATTAGGCTAGCTGAATCCTCAAATAGTACCACTACCGGGCGATTTAGCCGTGCGATTAGAGGCGCGCGGCTGTGAGATTGCATCCGGATGATAGTGGGTTCGAAACCCACTGTCGGCAGTCCTGAAGACTGTTTACTGTGTTTTCCCACTTTAACACCAGGGAAATGCTGGGGCTTTACCTTAATTAAGGCCATGACCGCTTCCTTCCTACTCCTAGGCCTTTCCTATCCCATCGTTGCCATAAGACCTATCTGTGTCGGTGCGACGTAAAGCAAATAGCAAAGAAATAGCACCACCAAAGGCTATGCTGTTATAGAAAAACCACAAGAACCAATGGCAGCACAAGAATGAGGTGTACTAGGCAAGATGAGGAGTGAGGTAATTTGCCATTGCTTTCCTCACTGGGCCAGACAGTGCTATTGTAACACTAACCCCATGAGCAACACCATCCATTACACTCAGATGCATTATGTTTGTGCTAATGTAATTACTCAGCACCACTCATACCCCAACAGCTTCCATACTCTCACAGCCATGTATGAGACTGAGATTTTGGTGGAAGCTACACTCTGCTCTGGCCTGTGCCAAGTAATGGATGCAAAGGTACTGTATCCGTCAACAAATGACAGCAGGCAGATATTATTATTATTATTATTATTATTATTATTATTTTATTCGTGTCAGAGGTACCAATGTATGCAAGAAAGAGATACTAAATATACGTACTGAATATGAAAAAGTACATGAACAAATTAATCGTATATAGTTATAAATGAGCACTTGAAAAATTTGCATATGTAGAATAACAAATGGAAGAACATACATAAAAATCAAAAAAGAGGATCAAGTATTACATGGTAATATCTCCACTACATATACATTATTTACACAAGTTGTGACCAGTATTTGGCTACATTAATGGCACTGTTTCCAGCCTGTGCCAATTCCAACCCTGTACATGAATCTGGGCATAGACGACAGTGCAAAAGATGCCTAGAAGTCGGTTCCTCTCCACATTCGCACAATGAGTCCCCAACATGCCCAATGCCCCATTTCATGAGATTGTCTTTAGATCTTGCAACGCCGGTCCGCAGTCTGTTTAACGACTTCCATATGTACCATCCTTCTTCGTAACCAAGTGGCAATATTTCTTCAATTTCAACGCATTCCGGATGATCTGGGTACCTTTGTTTCCATAGCTTAACCATGTTTTGTTTTTTTTGGTCAGAATCGAGTGGAGCAGAAGACTGTAGAAAACTCATCCTGGACTTCAGTCGAGCTGGTGGTGGCTGATGTTCATGAAGGGGATGGGCTGAGAGGCTGCAAACCTTTTGTCTCTAGATATTAGCGGCCACCTCACGTCTAATATCAGGTGGGGGCTATACGTGCAAGTGAATACAACTTATGTGTGGGTGTTGGTTTTAAACAGCCTGTGATTATTATTATTATTATTATTATTATTATTATTATTATTATTATTATTATTATTCTTATTTCCTCGTTATTCCCAACAAAGGAGCGCGTTTGAACTTATTTATCTGATGTCCTTGCCTTTTTCTTCTCTCAAAATCTATTCATCGTCTTGCTATCGCTTTCCTTGCGATCTTCTGACCAGGTTTTGTTGGTTGTAGTGCTTGGATGATGTGTAACGCGGCGACTGTTGACTACTTTTCTCAATTTACTGTAGATCTGTCTAACACAGTGTCATTTGTGATGCCTATTTCCGGAAGATCTTTTCCAACTTCGAGCAGCCAATTGTTGTTTTACTTTCATGGTAGGGCAAGGTTCAGAATTCCTTTGGTCAATCTCCGATTACTCATTCCATTAAATTTGAAACGTCCGTTCCTAAATGTGTCTCAGATTTTCTCTGAGTGTTCGTATAGGTCATGTGATTTCCTTATCACCCAGATTCCCCCCGTACAGACTGGTCGAAAAGAGTCCTTCAGGCTTGATTACAGTGTAATAATTCAGCATTTCGGGATATGGATTTTGCATAATATCTGCTCCTAGTGAGTCTGTATGCTCTTATTATTATTATTGTTATTATTATTATTATTATTATTATTATTATTATTATTACACCTGTAACTTGAACAATATTGGCTCTGTTGATGATAAACTAATGAAATCAAATTAAAACAGATACAATGTTTTTTGAATGTGCTGAGTTTATCGTTTCTTCTACCACTGCAGGCGTTGAGTGATCTCAGTGTGCCAGAACCTCTCCCAGAAAAGGGAAAGTCTGACGAGCCAGGAAACCTATCGAAATGGTCATTTTACCTTCAAGCATTCAGGATTTAACCCCAGAATTTAGCCCACCAAGTTCATGACCAAGTTTATCCCATGAACACTAAATATTAATCCCCCACATAATTTGAATTCACTTGACGATTTTACGGGTAAAGTTCAGAAAATGTACTGTACCTACCACATCTGCGTGGTAATGTCATTTATTGAATTCCTGATGCATATATTGAAACTAGTGCGGGGAACTGAACGAAGGAAAGTGTGACAGAACTAGGCCACCACCCACGTCGTGGACGGGTAGACCAGCGAAGGTAAAACGCGAGCGCGTTTCACAGATTAATACCTAACTCCGCTAACCGAGCCACATAATTGCCAACTGCAAGTACATAAAAGCGGGAAGAGAAAGTAGTGGAATGCTTGCGAGCCTAGGAGCCACATGATAGAAAACTGGAACGACAGAGGACTTGAACTTATCTAATGTCTTGAGTTGATTATATCTCTTATGTCCAATATTCAAATTTTGTCATTATGTAACATACCGTGAGAACCGAAGCCCATTCAAAACAAAGAGTGAGTGCCGTTCCGTCCGGTAATTCTCATATCAAGGCGTCGTCCCACAGATATGATAAAAGGGAGCAAGACGGGACATGCATGCAATTCTGATCCAGAGTTCAACGAAGAAGGTTGTGCTCATGACTTAATACGAGTCTATAGAACAATGGAATCGGAGCCGTAACACGACCGTGTACTAGTACTTGCACTTATCCAATATAGTCTCTGAACTAATTAGGAGAGAAGAGTATTTAACAGAGATCAGAATTGAAACTACGAAGCTGAATGCTAGGATAGGGCGATATTGGACAGTGCAAATAAAGCGCAAAGGAAAAACTAGATAAAGTCGGAAGTAAAGAACATTGTAAATAATTCTAAACTGGAGATCATCCAACTGTAATCCAGAAGGACCTGGGTAAGAGACACCGCAAATCCATTAGATGAAACGAGACCTTCCAACTATAATCCAGATGCACCTGATGAACGAGACGACCATGGTCCGTTGTGAACTGCCGAATCAAATGGATGCATGTCAGGACCAGCTATGCGGTGTTAAGTCAACCTGTTATCCTTTAAGACGTAGCCGAGCGACCACATCTGAATAAGATAAGTCTGAACAGGTATAAGCATGGGATAGAATAGCGAGTTTCGTGAATTTCTAATGTCAACTAATTGTTAATCTGCCTAACGTAAACCATGTGTTAGTTCAGATAGGCTCAGGACCAATGGATGTGTAATTTTAGTGTATATAGCTTTGCTTGGGTTGTAGTTGTTTGAGGGATATACGTTAGAGAGGTTTGATTCACTGCAGTAATATATAATGTTATTCTTTTCTAGTCTGGATTTACGGTAGTTTGAGAGTTAATAGCATCCAGAGGATAAGGACGAAAGGGCCTTTTAGTAATTGAACTGAAAGAAGATCCTTGAGAGTGCTAGCCAACCTAAAGAGTAGGATGTGCATGGTAGATTAATGATAAGCATGAGATTTCAGAGATCCAGAGAAGGCTATGGATGAGGTGTCACCATCGTTGATTAGTGATATTTTCAAAGAAATACCGCCAGGTTCATTTGCATGTGTTTAGGAGGTTCGAGCCGAGGCCTAGTGATGTAAAATAAAGAAATGCTGAATATGTTCCCGATAGTCCGATGTTAGGGTATACATTGTGGCCTATCTGATGTGATTTGCTAGTCTGGGGATAATTGTGCCAGATTAATGTGATGATATTTTAAGAGGTATTTGAGATGCTATAACTGCCGAAATCGTGAAGTTTTCCCCAGTGAAGGGATGAAATGGTTCGCCCAGAGGTGAGTGCTCTTTTTTTCACGAGGGATAAAGACGCCCATAGCCGTGTTGACATACGAACGCAAGCTGTGTGGAGACCTCGCCGTTCTTAGGAGTCTGGAATGTGTTTTGTATTTACAGCCTTTTAAAGGGCCGTGTTGTGAATCATGACCGCCACCCGACGGCTCTGCTAATCTGTTGGTTCGCTGAGGCCTATGACCTTCTCGGAAGGTTGATCAGGTGCCCCAGATGTTACCAACCAGTCAAGACAAGAGCATTTTCTTTTATGTGTATTTACATGTGCATTATTTAACGTGTATATTATTTGGTGTGTTTTGCTTTGTTAAATTGTTGTCATAGTAGTGACTTTGTTACAAGGGAAATTAGCCCGTATGCTTATAGAAGTGATGCGAGTTTCTGAAACAATTTATTTTCATATTGGAAATAGTGCCAATAGTAGAGTAGTGAATATTTAGTGGGATTATTTTACGGTCCTGGACGAGTGTGTATGTATTTTTATCCCTAATTCTAAGGGAAGTTTGTAGCGCGAGCCTTGCTAATCTTTGCCCATGTTTAATGAACCTTTAGGAACGAAAGTTTTCATATCTGTTCAGACTAGGAAGTTCACAATTCTACAAGAGAAATATGGTATCTCACGTCAGCGAAAAACGTGCATTAAATCACACTTGTGCCGGGAACAGACCCATAATTTGATACATATTTTCAGTGATTATTTCGGATCATCTTTATGATTCTTAAAAAGTGGAATTTTTGTGTTTTTCGTAATACGTTTCATCCAACTGTAACATGTTGATTTATCATTCACAAGTTGGTATCTTAGTTCCTGTCCTATTTTTATTTCATTAGAATACTTATTGAGTTTTTATTTGACCCACTGAAGAACCGAAGACGAATCTCTAATGACGGGCAGCCGGATGAAGAAATCAGGATGGCAGTAAGGTGCAGTATTCAATAAAGATAAATTTGTTGTAAGCAAAATATCATATCCGCATGATAATTTGAATGATTGATAATATACGATTTTAATAGGAAGAGCTAATGTGTAAACAATGGCATACTTTGTTGACTACGACCAAAACGTTATTGACTTAGATATTACAATTGTTTAAATAGCTGTACAATTGAAAACCATCCCCGCAACTAGGAAAGGCGCATCAGTTTAATGCCCGAAGACCTCGGGGTCGATTCTCACGAAGTCCAAGATTGTTAATTCTATACTGAAGGCTCTAGCAGAGTTTACGCAGCTTCATGGGTTGAACTGAGAAACTACGTGACACGGGAGGTATTGTTCCAGGACGCCAGACATTTCAGCTGAATAAGTCGTCACCTTGAGAACGGACACTCATTTCTGCATTTCTGAGCTGCAGTCTTGTGGACATACCAAGGCACGTAATGAGCTGTTTATGCTCTGGTTCGATTGGTGAAGAAAAATACAACTTTTCATTGTATACGAAGTGAGGAAATCTCAAGTGAAGCAATAATATGCTTAATTGTTAACGTAAAATTGCATAAAGTTTCAGTGACTTCACTTGTTGTTACTCTCGTGCCCAGGATGTCTGTCTTAGCATATAGTAAGCACTACAACGAGGTAATTTATATACCGTTAAAAAGGGTAATAAAATCAGTGTAACCCTATCACACAGTAAAGGAAATTGGGAAAAATGTATTCGTTTCGCTGTCGGATAATCACATTGGATCTGATGCTTTCATCTGGGAGTACTGCTGATGTGCTGTTTGTACTGATGAAATATACTACTAGTACATGGTGGCAGAAAGGAAGGAGATGATTCATGAGGTGAGGAGGAAGGTATCAAAGCCAATATATATAGTCCATTTCACTACCGTTTTCGTACCAGAACTATTTTCCGGTGTGACAGCAAATGCGCATCCAAGCCTCAACCATTAATAATCAAGGCGAGTGTATATGTCAAGACTTACAAAATGCAGTGGTATGCAGTCGGCAATATGTAAAGATATTTGGATACGAGGAAAATATCCAAGTAGAGGAGGTTAAAAACCCGATTAAGTGCTGAACTTTGCCTATGATTGTAAATTCATTTACAAAAGGATAAAATAGTCGAAAGCTTGAAACGCAGCTCGGTATGATAACATTTCTGGTGATATAGTAAAGACTGTGGGTTGGTTTATACTGCCGTGTCTAAATTATTTATTTGTTTACTGCCTGCATGAAGGAGCTACACCAAATGAATGAATAGTTTTTTATAGCAGCCCCAGTGAACTAAACCTGTGCTGCATGTAAGCTCTGGAAAACATTATTTATGATTCTATTCGACATGTTTGAGATATCACTAACTGTTCGATGAAAGGCGGTTCGTGTTTCGGAAAGATTATTCCAGTTACGCTCAACTTGTATGATTCCAGCAGAATATAGCAGATGATTTCGATTCAGACGTTCAAATGGACTGTATGGCTATTGGCCTATCCAAGGGTGGATCATGGGTGATATTTATATTGGACAAGACAAAGGAGTAGTTGAATGGGTTGCTAAATTTCTAGGAAGGGGAACTCTGAGAATTAGAATAGGTGAAGGATTATCTGCTCCGATAAAGATTAAGGGAGAGTCCCCTGGGGCATTATTATAATTCTACCTTTGTTTTTTATGTATATGAATGTTATGAGTAAAGAAATGGCTTCACAGCTAAGACTTTATGCAGATGATGTTACACTGGATAGAGTAATGAATAAATTACAGAAGTGTGGTCGAGTGCAAATATAGCTCGAGAATGTTGTGAGATGAACACTGGACAATTATATGATATAGGACGAAAAGTCAGATTGTATGTTTCACCAAGAGGGAATGCCCTCTCAGTTTTAATTACTGCTTTGAAGATGTGAACGTTCCTCACGTGGATCACTGTAAGAACGTACGAGTTAATACGAGGAAAGATATTCACTGTAGTAATGGCATTAACGAGGTTGTAAATAAAGTTTACATAGTTCTCCATATAGTTATGACAGTATTTTGGGGTTGTAGTAAGGATGTAAAAGAGAGTAAGTATAAGTCACTGGTAATACCCCATTTCAAGTATGTTTACACTGTATGCAACCAACACCACGATTACACGATACGAGAACTGCAAGGGGTCCAAAGGAAAGCTGAACAACTATTCCCGGATGATTTCTGTAAAAAAAATGTTACACAGATTAATATTTATTCTTTGGGCTGGGAAATTTTGAAAACAAAGAGACGACCTGCTCGACTAAGTGGGATGTTCCAAGCTGTCAGTGGAGAAATAGCCTTAGTAGATAAATAACCTTGAGTGGAGTAAAGGTAGGAATGGTCATAATATGAAGATAAAACAGATATTCAAGAGGACTAACTTTGGGAAAATATTCACATATATCACGGATTGGAATAACTTATGAAGGGAAATGTTCTATATACTTCGATGTTCATTTAAGAAAATGCTGGGTAAACAATTGATATGGAATCTGCCGCCTCGGCGACAGTTCTAAATGCAGATCATTGTGATTGATTGGTTCATTTTTTATTGTTTGGGTAATTGCCCATTATTGTCTACGTTTCCATTTTTGTCGTACGGGAAATTATATATGATTGTTATCTTTTGTTTTGAATTACGTGTGGGCTTAATAATTGATGCTCTGATCTGATGCGTATGTTTTTCCCTTGGATGCTACTTTTATGGGTGATAATTTATTAATTTATCCGTCGGCTTGCATTTTGCTTTAATTTCATTTATTTTTCACTTGGTGTTGTTGATTGTTAAGTTATTATTTTGTTTTATATTATTTTATCTGCAAGATTGATTTCATGTTGGGATCCACGTCCTATTTGCGGTTTCTGTTAATCTTATTTTAATAATTACCCGTCTGAACATTATTTTGAATTCTTGTTAATTATCGCTCCTCTTTCCACCTAGGACTTCCCTCTTTCTTTGTGCTGCTCCTATCCAACAGTTCTGTCTGGTGTTGTGATGTTATTCGTAACATGGAGAAGGTAGAGAAAGTTTGCACTGAACTAGGTATAAAGTCGTTGGCCAAGGAAATGCCTACGACTGAAATCAATTTGTGGAAAGCAGGCTGCTTTCAGACTAAATGTTTACATGTACGAATTTAACACATGACGTTCTACTTTGACCGAGCGCGTTGGCTACGAAGTTATGTTCGCGCAGCTGTGAGCTTGCATTTGGCAGATAGGTGGCTTCTACCCCACTGTCGGCAGCCTCTGCGATGGTTTTCGGTATTTTCCCAACATCACACCAGGCAAATGCTGGGGCTGTACCTTAATTAAGGACACGGCCGCTCCCTTCCCACTCTTTGCCCATTACTCTTCAATCGTACCGAGCTCGATAGCTGCAGTCGCTTGATTGTGGCCAGTATGAAGTTTCCGGGAGATAATGGCTTCGAACCCCACTGTCAGCAGCCCTGAAGATGGTTTCCCGTGTTTCCCCATTTTTGCACCAAGACAATGCTGGGGCTGTACCTTAATTAAGGTCACGGCCGCTTCCTTCCAACTCCTAGCCCTTTCCTGTCCCATCGTCGCCATAAGACCTATCTGTGTCGGTGCGACGTAAAGCAAATTGAAAACGAAAAAAATATACTTAATTAAATATTTTTCTTTGAGTGTTCCCTGTATGTAAATCACATCTCTATGGATCGGTTTTTTTACATGTTGCGTTAAGTTGCACCGACATAGATAGGTCTTATTGCGGCGATGGGGAGGAAAGGGCTAGTGGGGGGATGGGAGGAGAAGGAAGCTGTCGTGGCCTTAATTCAGGTATATCCCCAGATTTTGCCTGTTTTGAAAATGGGAAACCACGGAAAAACCCTCTTCAGCGCTGATGACAGTGGGGTTTGAACCCACTATCTCAGAATAATGGATACTGCCCACACTTAAGCGACTGCTGCTACCGAGCTCGGTGTGGATCCATAGCAAGGACAAAATATGAGATGATAATATCACAGATTAGTAGATTCAGTCTTTACTGTAATGTTAATGACTAATGTCCTCCAGAGAGGCTTTCTAGCTGACGTCCTATAGGCGACCTGTGAGTCTGTGCGGATGTGGCCCTTCCTAAGATTAATTCTAATGTTGAAGACGACACGACCTCCCAGACCCCGAGCCAGTAATTTAGCCAATGAAAGTTAAAATCCCCTACCCTTCCGGGAATCGAATCCTGGACCTCCTCGATCAAAGAGCAGCATGTTAAACATTTATCTAACTGATCCGGACTAAATTCGTGTCCTCATCCCGAGTTGGTGCAGTTCTATTCAAGAACACCCAGATGGAGGTGAGCTGCATATACAATTTTAACCACATACCAGCCCTACTGGCATTCTTAAATATCTGGAAGTACCAGGAATCAAACCCGGGCCTCTGCGGGAACACAGACACAACAAAATTCAATCCTGGTTCAGAAACTATTCAACGTTCATCTCTGAGTACTCTCGTGGATAGTATAGATATTTTTATTATCGTAAAGGTAACAATTAATCAGGCATTGAATTATTCTAGTCGAGAGATAGATCAGAAAATGAATTCACATGCCTACTCGGTGTAGTGAAATAGGTTGAATGATAAAACGTGTCACTAAGAAGTGATAATTAATCAAGGAGCATTGTTAGAAAGAGCATCGCACAAAAAAAGACAATCCGTGATGAAATCTACCTCGACTCCGCTCTTCAAGATTACTTGATATGATTTCTGAGAAGGTGTGAGTCCTGATATTGAACGAACGTCAGAATGAATTATGAATTTCTTGTATAATGAATTGTTTATCAGCACTACGTTTCTGTGTGTAAACTAAACCTTGGACATGAAATCCAAGGACAATTGAAATAATATTTAGGGAAGTACAAATCAGAGATAATATTTATCGATATTAAATCTCACTCTGCCATTTTCGCCCTTAAATCAATTGTCAGACCCAGTGTGATTTAAACCATACTGCATGTTCTATATCATATGAACTCACAATATGTCTACTAAATTCCTTCATGCTCCGTCACCCGGAATAAATAGAATGTATAAGGATTCGGAGACAAAAGAGCTGCTTTATACTTGGCATGGTATCCATGACTTGTATATATATATGAATATTTCGTTTCATATTGCATCCAGAAAAGTATATGCATTTCTCACTTTCTTTAATGAAACGAACTACGCCATCTGCAGCAATTTTAATTTTAAACGAAATTATGAGTGATATTTTGATAATGATCTGTGCTTCAATAATCCTTTTAACTAACGATATGTTATCTGAAAGTTGTTCAGAAGGATAGGACGAGGAATAAATCGCCTATAAAATTCACCGTAAATACCTGTTTGAAGCTGCAGAAGGGGGAGTGGGTAGTTATTTTTCATCAGTTACCTCACATTTCATTAACCCCATGCTTTATGATTTTTCATTAATTTTAACCCTAAGTTCATCACATTAAGGAATTTAAAAATTAAGACATTCTATAAAGAAAGTAGTGAATATAATGTTGCAGCGAGAGCAAGAGACATTTGCATAATCACATTTATCAAACAAATATTCTGATGAATTATATTTCGATTCATGTACACTATTTCTGTTTTATTAGGGATATCATTGATTGACTTATCTCGTCACACAAATGTAGCCCATCTAAAGTGTATTTTCATTACTTTAGCATTTTTGTTTAATTATTCACTAAATACAAATAAATATTGAAATTACAACGTAGATGGTAGTGGATATTATTAGAGGGGATTTACAATCAAGCAACTATCCCCTGTATTGAAATTAGTTGTTTGCTTATTTTGTAAATAAATGATTACCCTATTATGGAAATTAAAAGACATATCTTGATAATCTGTTTAAATTAAGTTATATTTCCATGATTTTATATTTTTGTTGCTTATTTCGAAAACATTTTTTGCCCATCAAGTATATATTTTGACAAATAAAGAAAAAAATACCTGGTGTTGTTTCTTTATTTTCTCTGTGGTTACGTTCTTAACGTATTAACAAGGGACATTTTAAAGGTACACTATAAAATTCGCCCATGGGAGCTGATAGGACATGAGACATTTTTATTTGGTCGTAATTATTTTGTATTCAACATCAGTTTTTTTCTGAGACTTTTTGGAACTGAGTGCTATTTCCAAGTGTCATTTTGTCTGGTTCGGGAGTCGTTTAGTTACAAAATACATGTTTCACAATATGGAGTAACGCGTTTTGACCTGCGAGGAAAGAAAAACTCAGATTCGATAGTCGATGGACATGAGACGTTTCGAAATCAAGTACCTAAGTTGTAAATTACATTTTATTCTTCTGGTCGCCTAAGTGGAATTTTTAAAGGGTGAGAAGAAATCAGCAAAGTAAGAGTCCACGTATGAAGTCAGAGTGCATGAATTTATGCTTTTTTGAGAATGAAGCCTTTCCTATTTTTAGAAACTGCACCCTTCTCAGTCCGAAAAACACGAATATAAGACTCAATAAGCTAGTAAAAGACTCGTAAAAATGATAATTGTTAGTAGAGGAGAACCGGAGGAAAGGAAAATTAAGATAACACGTACGTTTTATTGACTTACCCTCTATATGCAGACGATCTACAAATCTACGTATATTTTCGCCCTGGAGACTCCCATATTGTTATAAACGTCATGAACGAAGATTTGAGACGCATATATAAACGGACTGATGACCATGCTTAAAATTAATGCAATGAAATCATATTCCATTCTAACAGGTACCCATAAAAAGCTCACGCACTAACTAATGGAATCGCTATTCAGACAAATGTACTCAATAGTACTTCTCTGCAGTCCAAAAAAAGTCAAACACCTAGCTCTTCTTGTGAATAAATATCTCACTTGGCACGAGCATATCGTAAATATGTCTGCGAGTATTTTATTCCTTACAATATATGAAAATACTCGGAGAATTATTGCCGATAAAATTAAGGAAATTGCTATTCCATATTATTATAATCCCCATCTTTGGTTATTGTGACCTAGTCCACCATATTAGCATATCACTTTCCAACAAAATTCGAGCCCATAATAAACGTGTTAGATTTATCTACGATGTACCACTGTTCTATCACATCTCCACAACGTTCTCCGAACTTGAATGGTTACGTTTAAAAGAGCCATGGAATCTTAACTGTCATCACCAAAGCCCGGATTTTCATGCGGTAATAGGTTAGATTGCAAACTAATTTGGTTTTTAGGATATATCGGCCACCCGCTCTTCCATAATGTAAAAAAAGTAACATAAATTACAGGGGTTCTCATTGGCCATACCCCTATGTTTATGCAACCCCATACCATAAGCGTTGTGAATGTAGACGATACTTGCTTCTCGCTTCAGTAAGTTTGCATTCTAACCTATTAACGCAAAAAATTCCGGGCTCTAGTCATCAAATTGCATCACATACAGAACCTTTCCTCACCTCTTAGTTTCATTACTTATTTACTTCAACAAGACAACAAAGGAAATCCTTACCTAGATCTGTGCTAAGTATGCCCACTCACCGATCAGCTGTCAATAGTAAGTTGTCTTCGCATATGTAATTCCGTACCTGTTAAAATTAGGAGAATGTGGGCTCGAACCCCATTGTCAGTAGACTGAAAAAAGGTTTCTCCGTGGTTTAACATTTTCAAACCAGGTAAATGCTGGGGCGGTACCTTAATTAAGGCCAAGGTCACTTCCTTCCCACTTCTAGCCATTTCCTCTACCATCGTCACCGTAAGACGTATATGTCTCGGTGTGACGTAAAGAAAATAATTGTAAAAATATAAAGTACGATGAATATCGTATATTAGGAAATATTTCAATAAATATTTATCCCATTGATTATTATTATTATTATTATTATTATTATTATTATTATTATTATTATTATTATTATTATTATTATTATTATTATTATTATTATTATTATTATTATTGCTTAACATGGTTCATGGTGTGGGTTAATGTAGTCACGTCCTGGTTCGTGAACCATGGGCAACGGCTGAGTGGCCTAGTAAGTGGTCCTGAGAGTCAGGATGCCAGTTGCTATGGAATGGGAGTGGGCATCTCGGGCATATTCTGAGTCATGTCTCTCCTTATGCTCAGTCGGCTAGGAGTATTAAATTCACCGGTGGTCCATAACCCGTTAGAGGAGAGATCCCCACTTGGACTATGTGCAAGTAGGGTAGCATCCTGCTTCATGAAATTAACGAGCTCAGAACATTTTAAGCAAACCTCGGACCTATGGGAGTAACGGAGTCCCACTCCCATTTGACAGACGAGGGAATCCTTGGAAACAACTTGGCGAACGAACTGGAATTTGATGGGGAGCTATCAATATTAATGGGGCTTATGTACTTGACGGGTGTTATAAATGGAACGACAGAGTAGGTGGTAGGGCTGCTTAACAGGTATACCATTGCACGTAACATAGTATCTGTTAGGCAGGTGAGCGAATGATGTGGGTAGGTCTAGCGTTTGGAGGAATTAGGACGACACTCATCTCGGTGTATTCACCATGTGAGGGTGCAGATGAGGATGAAGTTGACAAATCTTATGAAGCATTGACTGACATCTTGGTCAGGGTCAACAGCAAGGATAGAATAATGTTAATGGGAGATTTGAATGCGAGAGTTGGAAATAGAACTGAAGGATACGAAAGGGTGATTGGTAAATGTGGGGAAGATATGGAAGATAATGGAAATGGGAAGCGTTTGCTGGACTTCTGTGCTAGTATGGGTTTAGCAGTTACGAATACATTCTTCAAGCATAAGGCTATTCACCGCTACACATGGGAGGCTAGGGGTACCAGATCCATATTAGACTATATCTTAACCGACTACTTTTTCAGGAAATCTGTTAGGAATGTACGAGTTTTCCGGGGATTTTTCGATGATACAGATCACTCTCTGATCTGTAGTGAACTGAGTATCTCTAGGCCTAGGGTAGAGAAAGTGATATCTGTTTGCAAACGAATAAGGGTAGAAAATCTCCAGGGCGGGGTAATTAGACAGAAGTACATGAATATGATTAGTGAGAAGTTTCGTAGAGTAGACAGTAAGCAGGTTCAGGATATACAAAGAGAATGGGTGGCATACAGGGATGCTGTAGTAAAAACAGCAAGGGAATGCCTAGGAACAACTGTTTTTAAAGATGGGAAAAGGCGAATATCTTGGTAGAATGATGAAGTGAGAGCAGCTTTTAAACGTGAAAAGAAGGCTTATCAGTAATGGTTCCAAACATGGGCCGAGGCAGACAGGGATTTGTACGTAGATGAAAGAAACAGAGCGAAACAAATAGTTGTAGAATTCAAAGAGAATTCGTGGGAAGATTTTGGTAATAACATGGAAAGGCTAGGTCAAGCACCAGGGAAATATTTCTGGACAGTAATAAAGAATCTGAGGAAGGGAGGGGAAAAGAAAATGAACAGTGTTGTGAATAATTCAGGTGAAGTCATTATAGATCCCAGGGAATCACTGAAGAGGTGGAGGGTATATCTTGAACATCTTCTTAACGTAAAGGGAAATCTTCCTGGTGGTGTTGCGAACAGCCAAGCTCATTGGGAGGAGGAAAATGATGTTGGTGAAATTACGCTTCGGGAATTGGAGAGGATAGTAAATAAACTCCATTGTCATAAAGCAGCAGGAATAGATGAAATAAGACCTAAAATGGTTAAGTATAGTGGGAAGGCAGGAATTAAATGGCTTTATAGATTAGTAAGATTAGCATGGAGTATTGGTAAGGTACCTTCGGATAGCACAAAAACAGTAATTGCACCTGTCTATAAGCAAAGGAACAGGGAGGAATGCAACAACTATCGAGGTATCTCATTGATTAGTATACCAGGCATAGTATTCACTGGCATATTGGATGGGAGGATGCGATCAGTAGTTGAGAGGATATTGGATGAAAACCAGTGTGGTTTCAGACCACAGAGGGGCTGTCAGGATCAGATCTTCAGTATGCGCCAGGTAAATGAAGAATGCTACGAGAGGAATAGGCAGTTGTGTTTATGTTTCGTAGATGTAGAGAAAGCATATAACAGGGTACCGAGGGAAATGATGTTCGCCATACTGGAGGACTATGGAATTAAGGTAGATAATTAAAATCAATCAAAGGCATTTATGTTGGCGATTGGGCTTCAGTGAGAATTGATGGTAGAATGAGTTCTTGGTTCAGGGTGCTTACAGGGGTTAGACAAGGCTGTAATCTTGCATCTTTGCTGTTCTTAGCGTACATGGATCATCTTATCTGGCCTATGCTAACGACTTGGTCTTAATGGCAGATTGTGCCGATAGCCTCCAGTCAAAGATCTTGGAACTTGAAAATAGGTGCAATGAGTATGGTATGAAAATCTGCCTTTCGAAGACTAAATTGATGTCAGTAGGTAAGAAATTCAACAGAATTGAATGTCAGATTGGTGATACAAAGGTAGAACAGGTCGATAATTTCAAGTATTTAGGTTGTGTGTTCTCCCAGGATGGTAATATAGTACGTGAGATTGAATCATTGTGTAGAAAAGCGAAAGCAGTGAGCTCGCAGTTGCGACCAACAGTGTTCTGTAAGAATGAAGGCAGCTCTGAGGCGAAACTATCTTTACATCGGGCTGTTTTCAGACCATCTTTGCTTTATGGGAGCGAAGGCTGAGTGGACTCTTCAATATCTTATTCATAATTTAGGGGTAACAGACATGAAAGTAGCGAGAATTATTGCTGGTACAAACAGGTGGGAACAATTGCACCACGATACTCGGAATGAAGAGATAAAGCCTAATTTAGGAATGAACTCTATGGATGAAGCTGTACGCATAAACCTGCTTCGGTGGTGGGGTCATGTGAGGCGAATGGAGGAGGATAGTTTACCTAGGAGAATAATGGACTCTGTTATGGAGGGTATGAGAAGTAGAGGGAGGCCATGACGACGATGGTTAGACTCAGTTTCTAACGATTTAAAGATAAGAGTTATAATACTAAATGAGGCCAAAGCACTAGTTGCAAGCAGAGGATTGTAGCGATGTTTACTAAATTCATAGAGGCTTGCAGACTGAACGCTGAAAGGCATAATAGTCTATAATGATAATATATGTATGTAGTTATTGCTTAACTGTTCTAGTCCCACTAATTCGTCCTTGACAGTCGGTTTTCTTTACCCTGTTTTATGGAAAGTTGTTCGTCCTGAAGGAAATGTACAGGTTCCAACTGTACTGTGTATAACCAATAGATTCTGCTCAAACTTTCACTAGATAAGCGTTGTAGATGGGCTCATATAAAAAAAATTGGTTTATATCAAAAGTAATCATGCTTTTAATAGTAATTTCGAACACTGAAATATGGTAAAATATGATAAATATACTGGACACTCGTAACATTTCCATTTTTACTCACTATATTTAATGAATGTAGGATGTAAAATCCCCCAGCATGGTAATCTTCAGCTGCAAATACAGCGGAGAAACGTTATTAAAAGAGAGCCTCAAGAACTCCAGTATTCCAGGTGTTCGTACATTTTTATGTAGCAGGAGATTAATTTTCACAGTCATATATTAAGTTATTATTGTTAAAAGATCAAATGACGCAGTTTTATACAAGTTTATGGTAGTGTGATTCATGAGGAATTAGCGCCATTCACGGAGCTGGTTTCTGAAGATATTTTGAGAAAACGTCATCATATGAACATGTGTCGCATTCTCATTACTTAGAGAGTTCCAATCATTTTAAAGTTAATATGAAAGCTTGCATTTTAGGATCATTTGTTGTTAGGCACGGAATACATTTATATTGTTGCGTAACGAGACTTATGTGCCGTTGGTTAATATGGAATTCTTTTCAAATAAAACTCCCAAAAATGCGCGACAGCCTCGAAGGGCCATGGCCAACCAAACGACTGCTTCTCATCCCGAAGGCCTGCAGATTATCAGGTGAAGTGGATTCAGCACGACAAATCATTTCGTCCGTCATTCAGGGCTTTCTAGATCGGGCTTTTCAAATAAGGTGTATTAAATTTTAATAATAATTTCAGCAGTACATTTAATGGAAATCAAATGCGTTCCGAAGCTTTAAAGCTAATATAGTGTTTCAGAGCTTATACAGGGCATGAAGTGTATTATTACACTTTGTTTGAAATAACCAAACTTACAATATATATACAGAGGCATTGTGTGTAGAATATTTACTGAGATCTTTTACGTGGCTCCTGAAGTGAGTATATTTCATAGCCGACTGTTCAATGTTGCAGAATGTAGTATAACTTGTAATTTTCATCATTTGCTTAGTGATCAAATCCTCGTATATTTAAAGTTTGTCTTAAATTTGCTATGTCTGCAGTATCAGTTGCATATTTTCTTTTTTTCAGTTTGTCTTTCTTCCTTTCTTCTGGAGAAAAACAATCACCTCACACGTGGCTCAATTTCGATGTGAAATACATGAAGTGCTAATGAGACAAGTTTGTATTATCCTGTCGATGCATATTTTAAGTTTTCGCAGACTGTTTTGTATCTCGACCTATGTTCCACTATCTCTTTGACGAGTGGAGCGTTAAATACGCTCACAGAGCTAGCATGTCGGTGGCGTGAGCTAAACACATTGTAAGGATGCAATTATGTCTCAAAAGGGCAGCCTGCTTTTGATTTGGATCGCAGTAGGGTCAACAAACCGCTACACGCCCCCCGAGCGTATGTCCATTGACCAATCAACAGGACGCAAATTACCTAATTCAGTCCTGAACAAGCAATGAGCTCGGTCCATTAGCCGGGTGAGCGGTGATCCTAAGTTTAGTTGAAGAGTTTCGGTTTCGTTTACGGACTCAAAACGAGATACATTTTTGGGGAGATAACCATGGTGGGCTCAGTTATGTTTAACTTAACAGAGATCAAGACGATATAAAATATTTTACAGTCTCAAATCTATACTCATACCTACATGGGTAAACACAAATAGTGTAGATTACAAATTGAGCCACTGGTCGGGCTGCTTGGCTAAATAATCAGCGTCGAAAACTTCAGTCAGGGACTTTAATCCCAAATGGTAAATTCTACCGAGTCGGGGATTGGGTGACCGTGTTGGTCTCAATAACCTGGTTTTCGTATACCCTCACAACACTACATCACCAACCATCATAGAAACCTGCAAGAGTGAATACATCCCTCTATATAACGTTGGTGTTAGGAAGGACATCCGGCAGTAAATCAGGGCAAGTCCACATGTGTGCTCAGTTCGCACCCGTTGTCGAATAATAATATGGCTCGGATTTTCATGTGTTCAAAATCAGGAAAAATATTTTTATGTTTTAAGAATACTTGAAGTACGAAAAGTACAAATATTTCATTATATTTCTGTTTATTTATGTGAATATAAACAATATGCTGTACACACGAATGCAATTTATGCTATGTCTCGCCGACTTCTTAAGAATTGCAACACACAATGTGATTCACCCTAAGTTTTCCATTACAAATGACCGGCGATTAGCGAAAAACACTGACTAAACCCGGAAAATGAGCGCTCGCCGTCACAAGATGTCAGTCTGGCAAATTTATAGCAGTGCACGTCACTGACACAGCAATGTCCTCTGCTTCATGACCATGTAACACACTTGAAATTTTACAGGTATCTTGACACACACTACAGTTTTCAACAAATATCTCAAATTAATTTGTAACATTCGTCAAGTATAGCTTTAACTAACATAGATCTGTATCGTTATACAGTTCCTATCAATATTCCTTATTTTTGGGGTGTTCTTATCGAAGATACGTTACCAAAGATTTCATATGAAAATATATAAGTGAATCACATTCGCACTGGGTTGCATTCAGTAAAGGACGTTCACATGTTTACTAATTTGATAGTTTCGGCAATTTTTAAGGTAAGTAAATGAATCTAAACATAAATATTTCGTACATGTGTTGGAATAATAATAATTTGCATTACGTTGTTTTTGATCTCTCTATTGTTACATAATTCTCAGAATAACAAAGGAATAATCCTGTTTCTCCTGTTGTTGTCGCTGGCTGCTTCTTCATAATCAAGATAGTGAATGTAAAAATAAAAGAATCCTGGTTATATGTATTAAATATTTTATTAATTAGAGAAGAACATAACAAAAACACCCTTCTCGCTTTCTCGTCCTTTTTTCCCTTTTTACTAGAGACAACAACGCGCTCTCAAGATTCAAACCAAGAGTCAACAGGTATATAAATATAAGCCATCCACTTGTTCACGTCGCTGTTGTGGTTGTGGTTTTAATCTTATTACATCACCTTCCTCCAGTTGCACTATTCTTCTTCCCCTTTAAATTCGTCGCAGGTTCTCCAATAATAGATCCATTTCCACCACTCTCATTCGCATGGCAACTCTAGGAAATAACACAGTACATTTACAACTCTAAAAGTAAAACCACTCGCTCAGAGCGAAAACCACTGTTCACCATTCCTATCGGTGAGAACAGGCGATATAAAACAGATGAATATATCATATTCCTCTCGACTAAAGTTCTGGAGCACAGTAAAAAACACATTTTCAGACGCTTCCTTCACTTATGTTTTTCCAAAACGTTCGCTTTCTTCCTTTAACCTCAAAAACTCGCAAAGGTGTTAAAGCTTCCGGTGAGGATTGCGGAATATATTGATAATTGTACACTAATGAAGAAAGAGTATATGCCATATCTATGAACATTCTCCTTTGTACATAACTAAAGTATTATAATTCTTATAAACCATTACTATTTCTTTAAGTAACATGCATCACATCAGTCCATTTGACACACAATAACCTTCATTAGAAAATCAAATTTTGTTATCATCAACGTCTCGCTTTTGAAATGATCTAGAGAACCCTATGAACTTTCGCTCTCCTTTCTTGATCTTTAGTAGAGCATTGACGTCATCGCAAGATAGCGCCTCCCGCACGCAGCCTCCGAACTGTCTACCATACCTGTAGGTTATCCAGTCCATACATTGATAACCTACTCATATCAATTAAGAAACGTAAATGGTTTGTATTAATAACTGAAAAATTACGTAATTATAGAGAAATATTTAATATATGCAATTTCAATTCAAAACATTTCTTTACTTTAAAGTCCGAGCCCTAAGAAGAAGACATTAAAGAATTTACCTTCGTATAAATTTCGCTAGCTAACTGTGCAACATCCGTACTTTATTTATCTTCATGAAGAAGTACCTCAGAATATTAGAGCTCGATAACTCGATATGTTTTCCACAGGATTTTGAAAATGAAGGAATTTTCTTGTCATCCGATACTATTTATCAATTCTCAGCCCATCAATATGACACTCTATCCAATTTCTCAATTAAAATGCCTGTAAATCGTACATCAGAAATCAACCTTCAATTCGTAGTTGCTGTTGGTAGCCAATGGAAATCTCCCGCCAAGAAAAATAAACTTGATGAAGTGTAATCTAATCATCCAGTATGGCCGCTAGGGAATATGTGATGTAAAACAGAAATGCACCCATCAATCTGTTGAACTCAATGTGCAGTCAGACACATACGTATGACAATATGTATTATGTTTACTAAAAATGTTTGCACTCGGCCTTGCCGGGAATTACTGCTTGATTACGTCCTATATTCAGTCACCAGGCTGCTCTGTTGCCCGGTAGATTAGCGCGACATACTGCTCAGTAAGTCAGTCGATCAGTTGTGATACAGTGCTTCCCTCTAATGTTGCATGTTGTAGTAATTTATGTAATTTTTCGTAGTATTGTTCTGGTATTTACAGCAGTGACATTTTATATAAAATGCATCTTTTCCTGTCGGCAATGCGAGATTCATGTGATGACTGTATATGGCCCTACTGCCACTGTGATAAACAAACATTACCGCCACCTCACCCAAGTGCAATCATATTTTGAATGAATAACTGTAATTAGTTTTCTATGGTGTGTCGTATTATATTCAAACCGATCAAATATTATATTATCAGAGGTGCGTGATTTAATGTGATATAGCAACCAGGTGACGAGTAGTTACTTCTTAGATCTGTTTTAAAGTGGTCGTAGTGTGATCATTCGGGAGGCTGAATCATCCAATCAAAGGAATACTGTATGTGTTGCTTCGCTATTGGTAATGGAGTTCTAGTGAATGTTCTTTGTTTCATAGACAAGACTCTGAACGGTCACATTCGTTCTAGAGCAGTATACCGCAACCGGTGAACCTCCGTGAGGTGAAAGTTGTAACATGAACTTTAAACGATTATTGTAAGAAGTTAATTGTCGAGTATAACTTTTTAATTTTACTGTATTTCACTTTCCCGTATTTTATGTTCTGCCACAGAACTGACTAAGTAAGATGATAATTGTTTATACTTGATTGCACACCGCGAATGTTTACTGTATTTAAAGTAATTCAACGTAATTTATTTAATCACAAATATTTGTCTATCGTAGATGGCTTCTTGATGTACAGCGTAGTCGGAAACAACGTGAACTAAGCATACGAGCGTCAGAGGGTTGGTCATACGGGTAAACAATAACTCAGGCCTCCGTGGCTCAGGCGGCAGCGCGCGGGCCTCTCACCGCTCGACACCGTGATTCAAATCCCAGTCACTCCATGTGAGATTTGTGCTGGACAAAGCGGAGGTAGTATAGGTTTTCCCCTGGTGCTCCGGTTTTCCCTGTCATCTTTCATTCCAGAAACACTCTCCAATATAATTTCATTTCATCCGTCAGTCATTAATCATTGCGCCAGAGGAGTGCGACATGCCTCGGCAGCCGGCACAATTCCTACCCTCGTCGCAAGATGGGGACTTCATTCACTCCATCACCGACTGGAAAAACAGGTTGTGGGTCTTTATTTTCATTTCCACCCTCACCCCGTTGCCATTTTTATCAGCTGCTAAAGTTAGCCAATCGGATCGCTTCGCGGGCGAATTAAAATGGGCCTTACGAGGCGGTGTTGCTAAATTTGCGCGTGGTATAATTCCTGCTTCAGAGCCATGCCAGGAATTTAGCATTAAACACAGGCACACCGTGAATTTCAGCCGGTGTTATAGTAGCGAGCTTGCTGTGGTGCGACCATGTTAGCCCCGAGGCCAATGTTCAATTTCCTCCGTTATCAAATTTGTATTACTACTATCTTATAATGCTCATATACCCAGTTCACTTTGTTTATAACCACCCTGTATTTGTATTTCTAGCCTCTTCCGCTGCGCTATGTGGTTTCCTTGTTACACTTGCCGCATGGTTTGTGTACATGCTTTTCCCTAAACTTGGGAGATTTAGAAAACCTACCCTGTCTTATTGTTCTAATGCGTTGTTTTGATATATTTTTTGTCAGTGCATCTTCAACTTAATGACTCTCTACCTGTGAAAATGCACCCACCCACTCTTAGAGTTACTGTTTATTTTAAATAAGTCTGTGTATAATTTCCCTTCTTCTCTCTGAATGGTATAAATCCCACAGCTTATTCTATTTCTGGTAGTCTGAAAATGTGACTGGATGTCGAACTAACAATTTTCATTACTACTAATTATTCTTTTTCCCTTTTCCTTGACCGGAGTGTTCCGACGAAGAGTATAAATATTAAAACTACTGAGCCCTGAGGAAGAAACAAAAGTGATTGCACCGGTAATACAGTGATAATTTATCTTACGGTTCATGTTTTAAGTGGTGACAAAATATGCCCAATCCCTGAGTGTGGTGAACGTGGTGAGAAACTCAGTTATGCTGCCACGTGGTCCCAGTAAATGGAACCGACATTTGTCAACCAAACAATGCTTTCTGTCAAGAAAAGTTGTGAGTATTTTCGTTGATTGTTAGAAAGAAATACGAAAGCAAGCAACGTTCATGAATGCATTGATACGAGTTCGGGAAAAAAAGTACGGGAAACTAGCTGTAAGTTGGTCGAACTTACCCTAAAGGCCAAATTTAACACACAAGATCTGAAACGTTGTTTATGTCTGCTTGTAACGAAGGAAATGGTGAAAACAGTCCTGAGTTCAGAAGCTACTAGTGAAATTTCAAAACACCCCCACTCTCCTAACGCATTCAACCACCATATTAGTGACATGTCCAGTGAAATCCAGGGCAAGGGTCTGGATGGTCACATCATTGTACAAACGCCGTTATAAAGCAGCATTCCTCAACCGGTGTGTTTCCACAAGGTAAACGGTGTGAAGCGAACTTTAATTATTATTGTAATTAATTATGAAGTTTAACTTTTTAATTTTACTATTTCCTATTACCCTTTGAGCGGTCAGAAGTTCTCATTTCAGGTCGAAGTGTTCACTAACTTTAGCTGCCACGCATAACGTACTTTCTACATTTAGTACATTGAAGGTGTTGTAATTGCAACTAATTTCCTATTGTTATTATTAGTTGCGAAGAACTACCCGAACGAACAACCTATGAAGAAATATTTCGTGTGGCTAATGAATATGTGTTTCGTTATGAATTAATACGAAAGGATTGCGTAAGTATTTGTAGCGGTAGAGTCACTTCTATCACACGTCGAGTAAAATGTTTTGGTACTGAGGTACCCAATATAAATCTTGATATACGAAACGATCAATTGTCTCGGTCACTGCGAGGTCATCACTGGTAGGCCTTTGCCACCTCCACTTAAAATTTGTAAGATGAAGTAGTAAAATTCAAATCGTGGCCACTAAATACACAGCGTTCTTCCGATTTGTATCAGGAAATGGGACCAGAAAACTCTATACTCTTGCTCATACACAAGTACTATACGGTATTTATCACGAGAAGAGTTTCATCTTACAGAGCAGATACATGCATGCCTGAGTATTGAGAGGCATGAGTACGTGGATTTATTTGCATATAATGAATGTCTGTGTTGGCTTTTCTTCCCATATTTGCTTTCACTCGAATGACATAAACAGAAATATTCACGGTAGGAACGAGAGTGTTCTGTCTAGTACGGACGAAATTCAATGATTTGTGCATTAGCTGAATTTATTTAAACAGGAAATTGAAAATTGGTCATTTGAGATGTTACCACCTGTATGTCCACCCGGACATGGAATTTGTGTGTTGATGGGCTTCATTAAAGAACATTTGGTAACCCTTCAGCAGAAGTACCGGAAGTATTTAGGAGAGTTTGTTCGGGATTTCGACTGGGTTCGTGGATTCAAAACACTTTTCGAGTATTCTATTGTCCGAGAGGGACTGAAAGATTTAAATGGAGACAGAACATTGAAATTAAAGTTCTCAAAGTGCCTTTGGATCATTTCGGTTGTCAGTAAGGTGTGAATCCCCGGCGATCTCCGAGGTGGCAAAGTGCTGTTGTCATTTTTGACTACATATTGATGTGAACTGGGCTTCTCAACGTGGACGGAAAATAAAACATCAAAGAGCAAGAAACTTAAGTCTTTAGATTAAGTAACGAGGCTTGCACTTACGGATTAACCACCCCTGTGCAGCTAAGCAGGCGCAACTATGATACTGAAGTTGTGATGAATAGAAATGTGTAGTTTCTAGAGTGAATTGAAGTTCGTAAATTGTTAATAAGTGCATATAACTTATCGATTTAATAATAATAATGGTACCGGGGTGGTACCGGGCGAGTTGGCCGTGCGCGTAGAGGCGCGCGGCTGTGAGCTTGCATCCGGGAGATAGTAGGTTCGAATCCCACTATCGGCAGCCCTGAAGATGGTTTTCCGTGGTTTCCCATTTTCACACCAGGCAAATGCTGGGGCTGTACCTTAATTAAGGCCACGGCCGCTTCCCTCCAACTCCTAGGCCTTTCCCATCCCATCGTCGCCATAAGACCTATCTGTGTCGGTGCGACGTAAAGCCCCTAGCAAAAAAAGAATTATAACGGTAAAATTCGATTACATAACAAATTACAATAATAGAGTCATAATATGTGTTTAGAGCGGATTAACATTTTGGTGTGCGTATTGAGTCATGGGTAATTAATACTGTGCCGCGTGTAGAAAAGCATTGTGGAATACTGTTCTAGAACCAATGTAACGGAAGTTATCGTAACACGCAACATGATTTTCACACAAAAATTTAGAGCTAATAATGCATCAGCAATGTAAAAATGACTATTGAGAATCGTTTCGTCCCGGCTGCTCTATGCACACACACACACACACACACACACACACACACACACACACACACACACACACACACACACCTCTAGCTAGACTACCCATATCAGACACAGTCTTCCAAGCCTCCGCTGGCTTTTCTGGAACTTGTTTGGGACTGTAAAGTTCAGTGATGAGGACACGTTCTATCTTAATGTAACCGACAGTCGTCCACAAGTACGACGTTAGCCTCGTAAACAACTTGTAGCGAGTGAATTCACTCACTACACACACGCTCATGTTACAATTTTCACTCACATTACGAGTTTATGCAGGGAACTTTAATCTAAATCCTTCAACCCTATTGGCAACCACTATTTCAACTAGGGAACGAACTGCTCCTCGAAAACCATGCCCGTCTGTGCGACACAGTATGACCTCCAGAGCACCCATAGCCGATACAATCACCAGACCACCTAGAAGTCTTGTAGATTAACGTCTACAGATGCAAGAACATACATCAATTGCAGAATAATTTCCGCCACCTTCAAGATAATCTGCACACACGGATAGAGGATACGAGTGGTACTGATGATGACGATAATAAGAATAATAATAATAATAATAATAATAATAATAATAATAATAATAATAATAATAATAATAAAATAATAAATAAATATTTGTATTATTATTTTAATGTCTGTATTAATGGCGAAGTTAGGGCTCCTGGCTCTTTCTTACACTTAACCAAAATATAAAATTAAGATTATGATATATTCCAAGCAAAAATAAATTATCTTAACTACGAAAATAATAATATACTTGCTGAAACCTATCAACGCATGGCGGTCAATGGGTTAAATACTTATTGAATGATTTCCTTAGATACGACATTCCTTGTACTTTATTTTTGTACAATTTTCTTTACGACGCACCGGCATAGATAGTTCTTTCGGCAACGATGGGATAAGAAATGGCTAGAAATGGGAACGAACAGACCGTGACCTTAGTTAAGGTACAGCAGCAGCATTTACCTGGTGTGAAAGTGGGAAAACAAAGAAAACCACCTTCCGAGCTGCTGACAGTGGGGTTCAAACCCGCTATCTCCCTAATATAAGCTGATATGTACGTGACCCAATCCACGTAGCCACTTGCACGGTTCATTCTTTGTAAATTACTTCTTCGCACTATTGCAACTTTAAAATATCGCTTTCTTGACACTGCAACATTTAACTGGCCACGGCTTAAAACTTGTTGAGGCACATAGAGATCTTCACGTCCCTTTTAGTTTATCGACCATGATACAAACTGCCAAGCGAATTAGAAATTGATACCTCTTGAAAGAACATGTGTTTTATCGGATGTTGTTAAGTCAGTTCGAGGGATCAAAGCTCTCTGACCAGCTTTATCTCCAATTATTATTTCAAAATATAAACAATTTTCGTACATACTTCTTAGAATTAAGCCCTAATCTGGTTCCGTTATGAGCCGTTGGGAAGCGCTCCGATTTCTAAGGAGCATAAATAAAGCTCCAGTTTTTAAATATATATGGAGGCACACTATTAAGTCGAAGGAATTGAAGAATTATCCAGAAAAATGAAGTAGCTAGCTTTAATATTCAGTATTAATCTGTTGACGTTAGTCTATAATTTTGAACAACCGGGTAAAAACCCAATCAATGACTTTCAAACTTATTAAGAATGGCAACTTTCAAGAAAATGATGTCATCTTTCGCAGAAGTGAACGTTTCTCTATAAATTTAAATCACAATGTGCCAAAATTCCGGCTTGTAGTTCAATAGCATTTGATCCACCACCATCTACGGAGGAGTAGTCTACGTTACCGATGTCTTGCCAAAAAAATTAGCGAATTCCATATTGATGTGGTTCTGGCGCATATTATTATGTAAGCGGCGTGTTTTGAAGAATGCTCAATGTGGAGACTATTTAACGTACTTATAACTAAATAATTATTTGTCGGTAAGCATGTGGCAAAACCTCTATGGAATCTCCCCCAAGAACAATATATTTCGCACCAGAAGAAATGGAATGTTGTTACATATGGTATATATGTGTAAGACGATTCACACACATTAATGAATGACTATTTGCCATAGGGGGTTTATCCCACATTGAGTCGTGCTTATCGAATATCGTCAGCTTCTTTGGAATTTCATTTTAATTCTTTTAATCCAGACACCGAGCTCTCCTTGAAATATAGAGTCATTTTGAATATAATGTGCACTGTTCAAATGCTGGGGAGCAAAGCAGCGACTATTTCTGTCTACTGCTGTAAGTACAGCTGACCAGTAAGATGTCTGACTGCGCACGCTTGCCTACCCCCTTCCACCTCCCCTATCGTGTCACCTGCTCAGTGTTATCACGGTTCAGTCGGCCTAGAAGTACTGGCAAGCGCACTGATCAATGGGAATGCTACATTTTTATTTAATAATTTAAAAATATACGGCAAGAAATGTTTATGCTTTTAAAGACATTCTGCATATCTACAGGCCAAAAGATTTCGTCAGAATGCTTTACGATGTCAATCGGTTCAGCTGTTCTCTCAAAATCGACATTATGAAAATCAGCCTAGTGTTTTAAATATACAGATTACAAATGCATCTTAATTAACTTAACCACTGTAAGTATATCTATGCACTAAGTTTTAAAATAATAGGAAGTGTTATAGCCACTTACTCGCACAATCATACATCATTCATTCAGGTAGTTCTATAGTGTAGGAAATAATTTCGGCAATTAGATGTAAAGATCTTCAATATGTAGATTTTCTAATGTTCAATGGAATAGATTTTCAGGGTCAGGCACCCGACACTTGGGAGTGTTACTGTTGGGAATAGCAACGGTATGGGATCTGTAACGTATATTACAGCAATAAAAGAAGAAAAGAGTGTTATACAAAGGTGAAAGATTGTGGGGTTGTGATTCAAATACAGAAAGGTAAAGCTGCCCCTATTCACTCAGTTTTATACAACCAGAAGGTTATAGCCTAACAGAAAACCATTGACCATGGCTACTCACAGCGATGCCTGGTCTTACTACGCTTTCTATAATTCGTTCATTAGTGTCAACGAAATCAGCATTAACAATAAAATACCGAATGATTGTAAAGAATATAATTTAAATCTAAATCATGATTAGTTCTCATGTTTTTTGTTATATTAATTCCTAAGTAGCTCTTAAAAGAGCTATTTGCAGTAAAATAAGCTATTACCGACAAAGGTAGAATTGGATTGTGCATGGCCACTCGATTAATGAAGGAGATGTTCAAAATGACCATCTTCTTCGTTAATGCATATCTGAGTGCAGTAGAGGGGAGTCATTCTTGCTTGCTGCAACGTATATGGTGGAACCTGCTTGCACTTTGCTGTGAAGATTACTATGCACTGTTTCATGTGAAGTCCAGTCGTTCTTCGAGTCGAACGTGCTCAGTTGCTTGGTTGAATTCCTGTGTCATAATGCTGACAATATGTGCAGTGCGCTTCATTCGTTGTAGCCGTTTGTCATATAAAAGGGGCATGTTATTATTCCTTTCTGATGTATGCTTTCTTTCTAAAGGTGAAAAGTGACCATTGAGACTTAAGGAAGTTAGCCCTTAATAAGTTGAAACTTAACTACGAATGCCTTAAGACTATAAAGATAAAAATGAAAAGCGCGTAGCTAGATTCGAACACTGAATCCGTCGGGAGAATCACATTCTGGCTGCTATTAGTACCATGTACCCACTCCAGGCGACGGTCTCGTAACCCTTCACTAATGGAATAGTCTACGCTATAGCTTCGAAACTGACCTTGTATGTTACAAGTTCTGAACTCAAATGTGCAGACAGGTTTACCTTGCTGCAAACACCACAGTATGCTAAGGAATCATGTCTCTCTTAAGCCCATGTAGTTGCGACCATTCGCTCCGAGTAGAGTATGTACCTATTACTTGGTTAAATGAGTTCAGCATTATGTTTCAGGTGGTATTCACAATTAATTTGTTCGTAGTCGGTGCATACGTGGCGATAATTATTATGTATGTTTATTATAACTTCCTTAGAAGAATATCTGAGACTTCAGAAAACTCAAGTCTACATAAAGGATGCGTAGAAGTGTATGAAATGAAAATGAAAAAAAGGCATGGTATTTCGAACCCTCACTGCTCTATGTAACTTATCCAAGTACATCTACTACTTCCTGCTTGAACGTCTAGCCTTTCATCATCATCATCATCATCATCTGTTTACCCTCCAGGGTCGGCTTTTCCCTCGGACACAGCGAGGGATCCCACCTCTACCGCCTCAAGAGCAGTGTCCTGGAGCTTCAGACTCTTGGTCGGGGATACAACTGGGGAGAATGACCAGTACCTCGCCCAAGCGGCCTCACCTGCTATGCTGAACAGGAGCCTTGTGGAGGAATGGGAAGATTGGAAGGGAAAGGCAAGGAAGAGGGAAGGAAGCGGCCGTGGCCTTATGTTAGGTACCATCCCGGCATTCGCCTGGATGGTAGTGGGAAACCACGGAAAACAACTTCCAGGATGGCTGAGGTGGGAATCGAACCCACCTCTACTCAGTTGACCTCCCGAGGCTGAGTGGACCCCGTTCCAGCCCTCATACCACTTTTCAAATTTTGTGGCAGAGCCGGGAATCGAACCCGGGCCTCCGGTTGTGGCAGCTAATCACGCTAACCACTACACCACAGAGGCGGACACGTCTAGCCTTTACAACTCTGTATTCACAAGCAGAGCGAAAGTTCCCGCTTCGTAACGCTACCGATGTATTACAGCCTTATGGGCAGTTTTGTGACTTCATTTAATGCTGTAACGGTGGTAGTTACAAGGCGTAAATTATCACACCTTCTGTACAGCATTTGCGTGACATACATTATAAAATACTATGAAGAAACGCGTTTCTATCAATTTCGATGTGGTGTGACTATACAAAACGGCGGTAAATTGACATGTCTGTAATTGGTCCTAACCCATCGCGTTTTCCATGATACCGTGACCACACTTTTCTATCAAACGAAAATGGCCTCTTGAACCAATCAGGTGCGCAGTTCTCTACCGACAGCTAAAGGAGTGGCTATGGTTTGTACAGTACAGTAACATTCCTTAAAAATGACTGGATTATTGGACTCCACTCTATATAAAATGATAGAGTGTTTTTGATATGGGCCTCACATACTGCCTATTGCACCGTTTTTACATTGTGTGGGGAAATCTATATCGGACTAACTGCATATAAAATTGCTGTAAGATGTTGCGCAAGATAGAACTAAGAGACATTTATTTCCTAGCTGGTTGCATACGTTTGGGAAAAAATAGGGGTAGCTGTAGCACCTAGTATACCGATGTCTGTACTGAGACTTACAAAACTATGATCAGACATCATTTTAAACAGTACAAAAGTAAGAAAAATAGAAAAGAAAAGAATAGAAATCCCTTAGTTTCGGATCACCTTGAACTGGGTAGAGAGTAATCATTTTTCATTATCCAATTTCATTTATAGATGCATGATTTTCCTTATTACAATTAATTTGACTATTACTACATCAAACACTATAATCAAAACCAATAAAGGTTTTCACCCATTCTAAAAATTGTATTTTTCTTGTCCTATATTTTAACAGTGTTATATAATATAGGACAACATGTATCCTACCCTTCATTAGTTGAATTAGTGCTTACTTTTTTGCCACACATCGTTTACTACCAGGTGCGATCCACTTACTGTGAAATAATATTTTATTGTAAAAACATTCTTTCTCTCTTCCTATTTTGCTTTGAAATCAATAGCCAGGTATTTGCCCATAAGTGCTCTCAGTAGATGTCCATCTTCCACTATTTCTCTATATAACAAAAAATCAATTATCTTCATATTTCACTCTTAGATGCTTATTCTTATAGATACCCATTAGCCACCGCACCATACCTCTTACTTACTTCTTCGTAAGTTCTTTCTTTATCGACAACTCTTTGAACATTCCATAGAATTCTAATAAAATTACTTTGGTCCTACATTCTGAGATGGTGATCTGCTTCTCAATATCTTACCCTCGATTAGTTACTTCCATACTCAGCTTCTTTTCTAAGTTCCGAATCAATTTATCTCAGTAGCATCCCATTCCCATTCTATCTAGCATCATTTTCACCTTCGTTACAAATTAATATCGTCTAGATGTTTCATCTGCTTTTGTAAGCTATATTTAGTTTTTTGTATTAATTTTAAATATTACTACTAATGATATGAGAGTAATATAAACGTTAATATTTCCCTCCCGTTTCCCCTCTTTAAACGTAACCAATATTTTCAGCTATATCTGTTTGTATACTTACACACTCACATAGGATTCTAACTTCACTAGTGTAAGAGAAATAGAAGCAGAAGATGCCACAGTAGCAACTGCAAAAAGAGAATTATCGAGGCATTTACTTCATTTTGAGACTCTTGTAATCTGAACATTGCATAAAATGAGAGTTCGCACAAGATCGTATTTGTGTTCTTGCTAGATTTCTTTCTTCCATTCCTTCCTTTCTTTCCTTTCTTTCTCCCTGTCATTGATTCATTCCTGTATAATACATAAATCACTGCTAGAAGCTTACTCACAATTAGTCGAAGATCTTAATAAGACAGGAATAATCATTCTTCGGCGTGTTTTTTCATACTGTACAGATTATCCTTTACTTGCTTCGTGTTCAATATTCAGTCTATTCATATATAGTTCTTCTTGGAAAAACGGCGAGAGAACAGATTTCTTTCCAATATTCTCCATTTGTCTGCCAATCTCACAAAGCCCACACCGGGCTTTTCTAAGTTGCTCCTTCTAGTATGGTGTCAGCTCCATCGCTCCTAATTTCTAGGCTGATGCATGCTGCTGCCCAACTAAGGGATCACTAATTAACATATCATGTAAAAGAGATTGTTAGGATGTCTTCAAATGTAAGACTTCTCTGAATTTAATATGGGACGTGCATCTAATACTACTTAAAATGAATGTGAGGTAATGAATGAAAAAATAATATAAAGCATTTGCGAGTACACCACAATCGAGAAAGATGCCACAGCTTCAAAATGGGATTACTTTATCCTGTGTGAATTCGATAAGAGTATGACTAACAAATCGCCGCGTATTACAGGTTACCTGCTTTTGTTTTTGTATGTATAACTTTTCTTCCATTTTTACTGATCTTGAGAGCGGCAAAATGTTCACTCTGAATAGCGGTCTATTATGTCTTAATGGATCTACCGAACACTAGTCTCTCGTAGTTAAGCACTCTCAAATGTTTACTGACTCCAATGGGAACCGACCCCGCAAACATGAACACGTATTCTCTAAGCCAACTAAGCAATGAAGTCCATGAAATCCATTCGATATATGAATAATGAGTTGCATTCGATAATATTCGAAGCAAATTCGTCTGTCGTTCCGTGCAATGTGCTGATAAAAAGTGAATTATCCGAGAGAGATTTTAGCCATTGTAGCAAGGACCCCATTCCTGTCGTTCGCACAGCTTGGCAGAGTTATTTGAATCGGGTTCTAATTGGATACTCCCGCAGTACAGCCAAATTGATCTAGTAAATTGTCCTGAGGTGAGAGATTTCTCTAAAACCTTTGTCTGCACAGTTCTGTCAAGGATTAACGTTGCAGATGCTGTAAGTGATAATTTAGAACATTTTTTTTACAATTTATAGGCGCAAGAATACTTCTAAACTGCAGACTGTTCGTTTGTTCTCAGAGGTAGACTATCTGAAAAATCCTGTCAGTAGCAATTCTGAGTTCTTTAAAACTGAGCTGTTAAAAAGTATTATATTTCCTAATTATTCCAAAAGAGAAGTTATTTTCTGATATGAGTCGACACAATGTTCAAAAGTAAATTTGGCCACGTCTTTATATGTTCCTAACTACATTTTACAAATGCATAGTAGGATAGGGATTAGATTATTACGGCAATAACAATCTCTGTTTATATCATAGAGGGTTCTACTGTCATTCATATGTTTGGGAGGTGTCAGTGTCGGTTGAAAGGAACAAGTGCCTCAATTCTAAGATTGTGCGAAGGTTGATCTGTATGGAGTATAGTATTTGTAAATCATAGCTGATCGTACGCACCAACGCAGGCAACGGGGAAATCAGTTGACGTCGAATGAAGCCACTCGTGAACTTGATGTTAGGGGTTGCTCAGAATACGATTTAAAATATACAGAAATGCTTCCAGGAGGCTGAAAGTGTTAGTCAGGCGCCAAAAGATAACAATCCATGGGCAGGATCGCCAATTGCGTCTATAAGCTCTCCGATACCGCCAAGTAACAGAATGAGCACTATATATGGACAAACATCAAGCTTCTGGAGTGCAAGTCATTGACCAAACAGTCATAAGCCGAATTACCTGCACTGGAGAGAAAATATATTGTCAAGAGACTGCAGCACGCTAGAAATCATCTGCACTGGCAACTGGAACACTGGCGTCCTGTGCTGTTCTCGGATGAATCTCATTTCGTGTTACATCATACAGACGATCGTATGGGAGTCTGGAGAAAACACGGGAAGCGATTTCACCCAACAGATGTACAATATACCGTTGCCTGTGGAGCTGGATCTTTCCTGGAGTGGTCAGACGTAAATCTTGACACGAAAGTAGATTTCCTGATCGTTTGCTTCGGATTCTTAACTAATTGACGATACAGTGACGATATCTTAGTACCACATCTGATTCCTCACGAGAGGCAACTTGGCGAAAACGCAGTATTCATGCACGATAATGGTAGGGCGTATGATACAACATCGTTCGAAGATTCCTGCAAGAGCACCACATGCAAGGAATGGAATTGTCATCCAGAAGTTCCGTTTTTCATCCGATCGAAAAAATTCTGGCACCTAATGAATCAGCGCATCCGAGCGAGCAACCCAACACTCCAAACACTACATGCCCTCGAAGACGCCCTTTTCGAAGTGTGGGGACGTCTGCCTCAACTCAACGTGCAGCGCCTTGTCAGAAAAGTGAGGAGACGTTGTGAAGCTGTTATCCATGCGCTTGATAAACACGTAGCTATTTTCCCGCTCAGATGCGTTTCGGTGAAGTCATTTATAAACAGTTATACCTAAATATTCGCGATCAAATTCAGAACAATAATTAGCTGGGCTCTAAAGTAAGACATACTTTTACAGTCAAGGATGTCCACTATGGGGAAGGATTTTTCCACTTATACACACTAAAGAATGTCACTCCAAAGGTCAGAAGCATAATGAAGTCAAGTTTGTGCTAATACGAGATATACACCAGTGAGAAACACAGGGAGAAGTACAGTTCTATATTCAATTTGTTCTACAATAGGTTTATTCAGTACAAGGGTAAAATATAAAATAAGTGTAGGACGTTCATGGTTCAAGAACTGCTAATTAGTGCTACACTTACTACAGAATGAATTATTCTAAAATAAGATAACGAGAAATATTAATTAGCTTGTACACAATATTTAAAACTAAATGGTTTTAACCTTACAAAAGTACTTCCCAGTTCATTTGAGGACTAAAGGGTTTTGCAGGGCAAAACTAACGAATATAATTTTCTACACTTCCACTATGAAAGTATAAAACGAGCAACAGCGTAAATTATGAAGTAGGCCTACACCACAATCCTGTGTCACTCACCTCATATCCCACACTACTCTAAATTTAGCCGATAATATCCTATACCTATGAAACCTTATTCACAAACACGTTTCTTTACGATATGCAGTAAATTATTTTGATACTTGCAGTCTATCAATATATATTGTACTATACAGAAGTACAATATAACAATATCGAAGATCATGCTTTTGTTTAGAGATAGCTCATTTGCTTAAAGTCATAGACAACTTGATATTACTTATTTCCTTCATGTAATTCTTGCACACGGTTGCCATTGTACGATAAATCGTTACTTGTCTAGAAATATCCGTGATTTTTAGTATGATGTGTAATATCAAATTATCCATTTTGGTAAATGATTTGACCACAGGATCAGTAAAGATTCAGCAGAAATATTGAACGTAGAAAGAGATTATTACAGCATGAAATATTATTTATTACATCTAGAATTTCCTTCTTTAGAAGTATGTTTTAATTATGAAATATTTCTAGGAAATCTATTATCAGTTTCTCCTTCTTCAACATATCTTTCAAATATTGAGACATGTGTTAAGAAAGCGAGATATTAGGAGAGAGTATAAATGATGGTATAAATTAAACGTAGTCGGTCATTACATGAAAGCAAATTATTTTGTATACTTGAAACTAACAAGTGTTTTATACAGTAATTTTACGTATAATTGGGGTAACTTACAAATAAATCATTGGACAGTTGATTGGTGGCTTACTCTGCGATGTTTCTTCCCACATTCATGCGCGTGAACTGCTCCGTGAAGGCATACATCTCCAGAAATATTACTCACCTAGAACAAAGGAGAAAACGGTTATTAAGTATCTGCTAATTCATATAAAATGCTAAATTGCATTAAATACAAGGATGTCATCTGAATAACATTACATATGAGGAGACCGGTGCAAGAACCAGACAGCTCCACATTTTAGTCAATTTCTTTTTTTCTTTTTTTGTGTAAATTATCTGAAAAATACTCTATCTGCCGGTGCAAGAACTGTACTGCTCAACGGATTCGGTATGTGGTAGGAGTGTAAAAGGAGCTGTCGGGTTTGTTTTAACTCTTTCTGCTGGCGTATGAACCCAGACAGCTCCTAGAGCTGTCTGTTTCTTGCAGCGACTATATTCAATGTTCGACCACTGGGATCGGACCTTCGGTGTAATCGAGAAGGGAAAACGAAAGCAAGAGAGAATATATTCGTCACAAGAGTACCATGCCCTGGTACACAATGCGAGTCGCAAGTTCACTGTTTTTGATGTAACACGAACAAAATTTTTGGACTACGTAACTTATATCAAAACCTTCTTCAAAACAAATGTCAGTCCTCGTAAAAGTGCAACGTTGATAGTGTCGAAATGTAGATGCGATGGACAATTGAATTAAAATCTAGCAGGTTGCACCTTTTCAATACAAAATACAATGTTGTTGGATTGTATTTACAACATTATTTTATTACATTATTTTATTTTATTACAGCACTACGAGTGTGCTGCAGTCGTCACGCGAAGTACACAGCCGTAGAGGGTTGCATTGAACTGAGAGGCTATGCCCGCCTAACAACTTTAGGGCAAATCAAATCACAGTTCCAACCATTATATATACAGCACAAAAACTACATTTCTACACATTAAAAACAAAGAAGACGGCGCAGTTCAACAATTTCATTGTACGCAACGAGTTTTTATCTACAGATGGCTAACGATATATACAGGAAATAAACATTTTAACATTAAAGGACTGTATTCAACTTTAACTCCTCAATTTTAGGATCGTATTTGAATCTGACATTACGAGTGTACAGAATTATAACCATTACGGAATTTGAAAACAACTCATCACTCAGATGAGATTTTTTATATTTACGACATCACAAGATTTTTCTTACGGTAAATTAGAGTTTTCAAACCTAGCATAAGTTAGTTTTTAAGGAGTCAAGTTCAGCAATATATTGTTATTCATTGTTCATATCGCCAAAATTTTTTCACTTACTATACAGCTGATGATGGTGACAAAATAAAACACCGAACATGTTCAGCCAATGTACAATTTTTCTTAGTATATGCCATATGTAGTGAAGGTCGATAAATCACAGCCTGTTACTTTTTCACCGATATATCAAATACGTTGTCACGGAAGTATCTGTGACAAAATATCGTTTAAGTTGTGTACTTGGATCCCGCTCACATGGCTATATTATCCTCTGTAGCTCAAGATCTATATCCGTTTTTCATTATCCAGTTACCTTATCATAGGGTATTTATGAGCACAACAGAGAGAATACCTGTCTAGTAACTCGGTGTGTCAATAGGTAGCACATGTTTCATACGTAGCGCGAATCGAACAGATTAGTCCTCAGCTGGCAAATGAGGCATCTTTGAACACATAATATTTTTTCGAGAAGTACTTTTTCGATTTTCAAAATAAACATGGTGCTGAATTTGTAATGATTGTAAATGTAAGGCTATGTGTACAAAATAGTATTATACCGTATAAAACAAGCGAAGTTAGTACCATGATCCCATGACACAGTACTTACTTTGATGATCATGATGCTTGTTGTTTTAAGGGGCTTAACGTCGAAGGTCATCGGCCCCTCATGGAACGTGATGAACGACATGAGATATAAAGTTAAAATTTTAAAACGTATCCACTATTTATTTATCGTGTCAGAAGTACAAAGTAAGAGAGACAAAAATTTAATAAATGGTGATGAAGAAAATGAGGGTGAGATTAAAACTGTTACCGTGTTTTGGTGGTAGTTATGCATGAAAGAAGGTGCTGGGTGGTGAAGGGGTCTCAAGCTACTAAAGTGAAATTAATTTTAAAATTTAACAAGGTTATATTTTCTTTTCAAAATTAGGTAACAACAAATAGAACAGGTACTTAGTAGCCGAAACACGATTGACAATTACATTTACATAGGTACCCCATTTGGGGCTTCAAAAGGTCAGAAACATAATTCTTGAGCCATGAGCCCAACCTTACAATGAACACCATACAACAAAGGGGCCGAAAACCCCCAAACATGCCAGAAACACCGGCTTCCAATTACATCCAAAAGCCTCCTTGAGGCAGAAACACAATTTTCAAAACGGGCAACTTCCCCTTAAAATACAAGCCTATCATAGGCCACTCCGAACTCCACCTTTAAGCCGTCCTCAAAGGACATATACACAGGGGCAAAATACCCAATCTACTGAGGTCTGTTAAATGACAAGAAAGTTAATATATGACCTCTAAAATCACAATTTGAGAGGAGGCGAACTTGCACTCCTAATACACTTTGTCTTTAAGACCTATTTTGGGCTCTAAGGCCACTGATGCAAGGGCTAATCCCATACTACAGAGGTGACTTAAGAAACTACTAACTTACATTACTGAAGAATAGGTTGCGAAAAATAAGTTCACCTCAAACAATGTGAGTGGGAGCTCGAGAGGGTTAACACTCTCTATCCCCGTATGTCGCTTTACAAGAGAATAGAAGAAAAGAGAAGTTACATTTTAGGAAAAGGTTACATAGGGGAACACTTGGAACCTGCCCCGAAAGTTAAACTGCTGAACTGGCAAAGAAAAAAATTTATTAATCGGCCATTACCTTATTGTTGACCGCTGCCGAGGAAAGAGGCGCTTCCCGCCTCCCGCTATGTACTTAATACACTGACAGATGGAACAGAAGTGGCTCGGAGACCCTAAAATCAGCAGTTTAAATACTCTCGCAGAAAGTTCTAGGCGTTAGGGGAAAGAAAACACCCTCCCACAAAGATTTTATTGGGTAGGACCCCGCAACAGATTCAAGTTGGGGAAAGATACACCAGATTGGTCAGAAATTAATTGAAAAAATTCGTGATTGGATACATTCAAAACAAGGGGAAGAAAGGGGTAAATATTGCCAACTTAAACAATGACAGAAAGAAATTTAACAAAGAACAAACTCCTGAAATTAAATTTTCTCCAACAAAATAGTTCTTTGACTCCACACTAGGGTGCACTATTGTTGATCTTCAGTAGTGTCCTCTAGAAGAGAAAGTTCACACTTCTTAATACAAGCAAGACAAAAGTACGTCGAAAATGACACAGTTCACAAACTCAAAATTTTCCAGGTAGTGACATCTTCTGAGAAATTTGGAAATTAAGACCGTAGATAAAGTTCAGACTTCCTCCAGAAGAGGAGTTTCAACTGGCGCAACTTTTAAATAAACGGTGTGGAGGTGTACCGCCCGGTACAGACCTCCCCCCCCCCAAAAGTTCCTCCACGGGGTAACACAGAAGAACATAAACTTTTGTTTGAAAATAAGTTCCAAGTTTTGATGTTGCTATTAAGATAACTTGCAGAAGTATTTGAGAACTTTCTTAATTCGGTTCCAAAATTTTGTTGTTGGAGGTGAAGTGAAGTCTTTAGGTTTATAGAAGTTGAATTTCTGAAGATAAGCTTTTACTACTTAAAAGTGAAGGAAAAATTTGCAATGTCCATCAGATATTGCTGTTGAATTCCCAAATGTAGTTATCTCTTATAGTAACTGTCCATGTAGTTGATGTTGATGAAGTTGGATGGCCGGACCGGCCGTTGCAGCTTGCGTCCAAAAGGAGGCCGCTCGGACCCCTTAAGTACCCTGAGATACCGCTCGCCCGCACTATGAGGGGAGCAGAGTGTTGAAACACGCCGCGCCCGCGGTGAACATATACAGGTTGCGGGCCAGTAGCAGGTCGTGCGCCGCACATCAGCCTTGGCCGGGAGGAGAGCTCCGGCTCGCCGTGCACATGTCGTCCTCGCTGGAGAGGAGGGGGCCCATCCCCCTCCCCAGTTGCTGCACGGCGCTGCGCGGCTGCGGGGGGGCACTGAAACATTAAGGCTAGGCGGCAGAATTGTATTGGACCATCGTCTTTTTGAAGGCACAGGCATTATGGAGAGGTTGAGGGGCCAGCGGCGTGTAGATATCCATTGCATTTAATCTTATGAAGCCACAGTGTAAAGTGGAGCAGGAGACGGGAGCGTGGTAATGGCCGTGGCAAGAACAGGATGGCAGTTTAACGGATCGGGGCGGGTTTTACAAAAGGCTTACATTTAAAACCAAAATATTATAGAAGGGGCAGAATGCCATAAAAGTGAAACTCAAAAAAAATATATAACCTTCATATCCTTTCAAAATAATATGAAGCAAGTTAACACAAAATTACACCGGTTTCACCTGGGACAGGTGGACCCTAAATATCCTCTCGGTGGCTGGATTACTTAACAATAAGGTAACCGGCGTAAGAAAATCGAGAATGATACAAGGCCCATGAAATCTGGGGGCAAGCTTGCCCGCGGGAACAAAATTTTTGACCATAACCTGGTCACCTACCTTCAAAGGGGTGGGTCTCCGTCCACGATCATACCTTTCCCTAACCTTTTCATGAGACACTTTAAAATTGGCTTTAGCCTTCTTCCAAAGATCTTTAATGTTATCCGGATCTATTATCTCGGGTAGAATGTCATTCAGAGACCAGAGGTTAGAGAGCGGCGAGTTGGGAACAAACTTGAACATTAAAGAAGCTGGAGTGAACTTGTGAGATTCATGAACCGCCGAATTCAAAGCAAAAGCTATCCAATGCAGGGACGTGTCCCACCTGGAAGGATCTTCATGATGATAGGCAATGAGTGCGGACCTGAGATTACGGTTAACCCGTTCAGCCAGAGATGGTTGAGGGTAATAAGCAGAAGTAGTTACATGAGAGATGGATAAGTCAAAACAGAATTTACGAAATAAATTAGATGTAAAAGCCTTAGCATTATCGGAAACTATGTATTGACAAGGACCAAAAGAAGCAAAGATAGTATTAAGACAAGAAATGGTGGACTGAGCGGTAGCCAGCTTAGTCGGGAATAACCAGGAAAATCTAGTAAAACCATCTACACATACAAAGATGAACTTGTTGGCATTCCCCTTTGACTGGGGGAAGGGTCCCACATAATCAATATACAGGCGCTCCATGGGGCGCGACGCTTGATGAGAAGACAAAAGACCTACCTTAGTGGACATGGTCGGTTTACTAAGCAAACAGGATTTACATGCCTTTACTAATTCACGGATTTCACCGTCCATACCTTTCCAGATGAACATATCACGAATCTTTTCACGAGTTTTAAAGATACCAAGATGCCCTCCTAATGGGGTCTCATGATAATACTTGAAGATCATAGGTACAAGAACCGCTGGAATAACAACTTTCATCATCTTATCATGCCTCGAAGGGCAACATAGAACTCCATTCCTCAGAACATAAGGAACAACATGTTCCCCAGAAGAAAGGGTTTCCATTATCGGAGCCAGCGTCGGATCTTCACGTTGGTATTTCTCGATATCCCTAAACAGCATGGGAACATCTGTTAGGATGGCATTAACCTCAGATAGCATGGACTCGGGAGGTGATGGACTGTCGACCTGTTCATGCTTCTCAACGTCGTCTGAAAACATACGGCTGAGTCCATCAGCGACAACATTTTCGGTACCTCGGATATGCCTGACATTGAATTGGAAGGCAGAAATACGGATGGGCCAACGGGCTATGCGACCAGTACGATGCGGCCTACCTAAGACCCAGCTTAATGCTTGATTATCTGTCTCCAGGTCGAATTTGACATGTTCCAGATAGAGACGGAACTTTTCTAAGGCAAATAAGACTGCCAACCCTTCGAGCTCATAGATGGAATACTTGGCTTCTTGAGCCGATAGAGTCCTAGATGCATAGGCGATGGGTCGCCTCCCTATTTCAGTCTCTTGAAGAAGGACTGCCGCTACCGCCGACGACGACGCGTCCGTTTGGACTATGAATTTCTTTGAGAAATCAGGCATGGCAAGGACAGGGGCATTACAGAGAGCTAATTTCAGATCTTCAAAAGCGGCTTGTTGAGAAGGTCCCCACTCGAATTTGATGCCTTTCCTACGAAGAAGGTTCAATGGCGCCGCTCTATTAGCAAAGTTAGGAATGAACTTTCTGAAGAAATTCACCATACCAATGAACCTGGCGATACCTTTAATGTCCTTGTGAGGTTTAAAATCACGGATGGCCTGTGTTCTAGAATGATCGACTGCTACACCATCAGGTGACACAATATGCCCTAGGAATGACATAGAGGGCTTAGCAAAAGCGACCTTGGACAACTTGACAGTTAACCCAGCCTTACGAAGGCGATTCAGAACTTCTCGCAGATGATCTAGATGTTCTTCGAAGGTCTCCGAAAACACGACATCATCCAAGTAGTGATATAAGTACTCGAATTTGATGTCGGAGAAGACCCTATCTAGTAGCCTAGTGAGCACAGCTGCCCCCGTGGGGAGCCCGAAAGGCACGCGGTTGTATTCGTATAAATTCCAGTCCGTGGCAAACGCTGTAAGGTGTTTAGACTCTTCAGCAAGGGGAATTTGATTATAGGCCTGATTCAAGTCCAAGATAGTAAAGAACTTGGCCTTACGAAACCATGAAAAGCAAGAATGAAGGTCGGGAAGGGGCACAGATTGTAACACCACCTTCCGATTGAGAGCCCTGTAGTCAATTACAGGCCTGAAGCCCCCTTGGGGTTTCGGGACTAGAAAAATAGGCGAAGAAGACGCTGACTTAGAGGGCCTAATAATACCATCCTTCAACATCTGATCGATGATTTCTTTCAGAGCCTTCATTTTAGGTGGAGATAGCCTATACGGTGGAAAACGGACAGGAATCGAATCCGTGACCTCAATTTTGTATTCGATCAGGTCAGTAACGCCAAGAGTATCAGAGAATACCTCGGGAAACGACTGACACAGTTTGCGAATACTATCAGCCTGCTCCTCAGGTAGATGTCTAAGGTCTAACAACATCTCATCCTGGGTAGGCGAAATAGAAGAACATGACACAGAGTTACACTTTAATAGTGGAATTTTACAACTAGAAGCAAATTTGAATGTGCACGACCTAGACTGGAGATCGAGCACAAGACCAGTGTGAGAAATAAAGTCAGCTCCCAATATAATGGGGCAAGACAATTGCTTGGCCACAAACAATTTAATTTTCCATGTAAATTTAAAAATACGAATTTTGACCAGTAAGGAACCTAGAATTTCTAATGGAGATGTATTAGCTGAAACACATTTCACAGGAGAAGAGTCATAGACAGGTAGGTTACAAACAGACTTCAATTTCGAGTACCATTCAGCCGAAATAATGGAACAAACACTGCCTGAATCTAATAGAGCTGTTATAGGTTCGTTATTTACCTCAATCTTAAGGAAAGGAACAGGTGCGGGGGTATCCGCCGCAATCTTAAGACACTCTTTGGGGCATTCAAAGGACAGATTAGCAGATTGAACGTTCCCAGGATTTTCGATCTGCTTACCAGGGGCTGAGCCTCGGGAAGATGAATTAGTTGACTCAGCCGAAGCCACTAGTCACTTTTGATTGTTGTTGGAAGTTACCCCAGAAGTTGAGCAGGAGGGGGTGCTATTCGAATTGGGACAATTCTTGGCGATATGTGAGAAAGCCCCACATTTAAAACAGCCTTGTGATGAACCAGCTCCATTATTTGCCCTACTAGACTTGATCAGAGGACACTTATTGCGCAGGTGGTCAGGCGCCCCGCACGCATAACATTTACGGGGATTGACTGGTCGGCGAGGTGGAGGCCGAGTGTTACTAAAGGAAGGCGGGGGTTCTTTCGCGACACGCAAAGAATCGGCGTATCTAACTCCTTCCGCCGAGACGGCCAACGCTTCAAGTTCCGGGAAGGTTTGCGGGCACGCCGCGAAACACAAATATGACCTATAGGGAGGTGAAATTCCCTCTACAATAGCCTGCACAATCTGATCTTCAGGAAAATGAAGGGCAAACACCCTAGTATAAAACTTAATGTCCTGTATGAAATCAGCCAAGTTTTCATCCAAGCGCTGTACCCGATAATAGTATTACTGAATCAGAGATGACCTCGCGCGGGCAGGAATGAAATTTGCAAGCAAGTGTGCGTGAAAATCTTCAATAGATGACTGTTCAGCAATAGCTCTTACTATTTTATCTGAGAGAACACCAATAGCATAAGGATAGATTATTTGTAAAATTTGACAAGGGGAAAGAGAAAACACAAGGGCGTGATCCTGAAATTCAACTAAAAATCTTAAAAATGAAATAACTTCACTGGTGGTGTTGACAGAAAACTTAGAGATACCTCTTAGCAACATTGCCAATGGATGAGGCAAGCTGCTAAACCCGGGTGACATAGTAGGTAGAGGTTTCAGGGGCAAAGAAGTTAATTCAGCACGGATGTTACTCAACGATGCACGGCGTTCAGACTCGTTGTCCAATGGGGCAGAAATAGTTTGAGCAGTGGGGGTTTTCCTATTTACTTCTCCCTTAGGAGACTCTTCCTCACTACCTACATTCACTATGGTGGGTTGATCAGATTTGGGAGGAATTTCCCCAGTTAACAATTGAGTGACTTTACTAGACAATTCAGAAATAGTTTCAAGGAGCGTATTAGCTTCCTTCCTCTGAACGTCATTCACCTTTAGAGACAACAGATCATTAACTCTATTTGAAAAATGATATAGCCTGCCTTGCACACGCTTAATTTGATTAGGAGACGGATCATTTTCATCAAAAAAACTAACGACCGATGCTAGCCCAGTAATGTTCTCGACGATCGTGGAAAGAGAGTCATCAATTTCTTTCTCTCCCAAATTGGGGATGGAAATGGGCAAATCAAGGGAGTCTCTAAGCTTGTTAGTGTCGATAGCAACCGTGCCTCCAGATTGCACGTTTCTAATAGTTAATTCGTAGATCAACTCCTCTTTGCGCAAGTAGTTAAGGAGGAGAACATCGCGAGGGCCGGGCATGATAACAGAAAATTTTTGAAAAACCTCAATAAAAAATTTCCAGCAACTGAGAAAATGGTTAGAGTTCGGATCAAAACAGAGTTTAGCCGTCAAAAGGGGCTAATTTGAGACCCATTCAACCACGCTCTGCTACCACTTGTTACCGTGTTTTGGTGGTAGTTATGCATGAAAGAAGGTGCTGGGTGGTGAAGGGGTCTCAAGCTACTAAAGTGAAATTAATTTTAAAATTTAACAAGGTTATATTTTCTTTTCAAAATTAGGTAACAACAAATAGAACAGGTACTTAGTAGCCGAAACACGATTGACAATTACATTTACATAGGTACCCCATTTGGGGCTTCAAAAGGTCAGAAACATAATTCTTGAGCCATGAGCCCAACCTTACAATGAACACCATACAACAAAGGGGCCGAAAACCCCCAAACATGCCAGAAACACCGGCTTCCAATTACATCCAAAAGCCTCCTTGAGGCAGAAACACAATTTTCAAAACGGGCAACTTCCCCTTAAAATACAAGCCTATCATAGGCCACTCCGAACTCCACCTTTAAGCCGTCCTCAAAGGACATATACACAGGGGCAAAATACCCAATCTACTGAGGTCTGTTAAATGACAAGAAAGTTAATATATGACCTCTAAAATCACAATTTGAGAGGAGGCGAACTTGCACTCCTAATACACTTTGTCTTTAAGACCTATTTTGGCTCTAAGGCCACTGATGCAAGGGCTAATCCCATACTACAGAGGTGACTTAAGAAACTACTAACTTACATTACTGAAGAATAGGTTGCGAAAAATAAGTTCACCTCAAACAATGTGAGTGGGAGCTCGAGAGGGTTAACACTCTCTATCCCCGTATGTCGCTTTACAAGAGAATAGAAGAAAAGAGAAGTTACATTTTAGGAAAAGGTTACATAGGGGAACACTTGGAACCTGCCCCGAAAGTTAAACTGCTGAACTGGCAAAGAAAAAAATTTATTAATCGGCCATTACCTTATTGTTGACCGCTGCCGAGGAAAGAGGCGCTTCCCGCCTCCCGCTATGTACTTAATACACTGACAGATGGAACAGAAGTGGCTCGGAGACCCTAAAATCAGCAGTTTAAATACTCTCGCAGAAAGTTCTAGGCGTTAGGGGAAAGAAAACACCCTCCCACAAAGATTTTATTGGGTAGGACCCCGCAACAGATTCAAGTTGGGGAAAGATACACCAGATTGGTCAGAAATTAATTGAAAAAATTCGTGATTGGATACATTCAAAACAAGGGGAAGAAAGGGGTAAATATTGCCAACTTAAACAATGACAGAAAGAAATTTAACAAAGAACAAACTCCTGAAATTAAATTTTCTCCAACAAAATAGTTCTTTGACTCCACACTAGGGTGCACTATTGTTGATCTTCAGTAGTGTCCTCTAGAAGAGAAAGTTCACACTTCTTAATACAAGCAAGACAAAAGTACGTCGAAAATGACACAGTTCACAAACTCAAAATTTTCCAGGTAGTGACATCTTCTGAGAAATTTGGAAATTAAGACCGTAGATAAAGTTCAGACTTCCTCCAGAAGAGGAGTTTCAACTGGCGCAACTTTTAAATAAACGGTGTGGAGGTGTACCGCCCGGTACAAAAACAATCAGTGGATCTAATACGCAATGCCTTATTTTGTAATAAAATAAGAGAAAATACAGGAAAGAAAGGAATATGGCATTGCCTGCTAGTACAGATATATACACATAATTTACGTTAGACGTTAAAATAACACATTAAAATACGCAACACAAACAAAAATGAAGTCAATGGGATAAAAGCCCAATTGACACAAAAAAACAAGGAAAAAGGACATCATCACACACGATAAAACAGATCACTATCACTCATAAAGCGGATGACGAGGTCTGCTGACTGCTCGTCATCTCGCAAGATAAGGGAGATTGTACTCGGAAGGTTAAGACTGCGGCGCAGATCGACCAGGTCCACACACTCCGTAAGGATGTGTACCACGGTAAGATGGTCGCCGCAGGTACACACCGGAGGGAGTTTTCCTTTCAAAAGATGCGAGTGAGTCAAGATACCGTGGCCGATCCGAAGACGACATAACACCCCGGCTTCCCTCCGCGAAGTCCGAAGGGAAGTCCTCCATATCTTCATTGTTCCTGTTATCGTTCTTGGCTTATTGGGAAGTGGAATGGCCTGCCACTCAAACTCCCATTGGGACATAACCAGATGTCTCAGCTGAGTGCGAATATCACTTGCTGGAACCTCGAAAGGCAAAGGGGGCAGTGTAACTGCCTCCTTGGCAGCCTGATCTGCTAACTCGTTTCCCTCTATGCCCATGTGGCTTGGGAGCCACAGAAACGTGATTCTGATGCTAGCATCCGAACACCCGGCCAGCAGGTCCTGGATCCGCTGCACCAGAGGGTGCCGAGGGAAACAGGTATCAATAGACTGGAGCGAACTCAAGGAGTCAGTACACACAAGAAAGTGTCGGCGTTCATTGTACAGTGCGTACCGCAGAGCTTCACAGATAGCATAGAGCTCTGCGGTGTACACACTACAGGATCCCGGGAGAGCAAAAATGAACCTATCATTGTCGACAACGAACGCACAGCCCACCTTCGTATCTGTCCTTGAACGATCCGTGCAGACAACGACTGAAACTGGATAGCGGCCAACAACGGACAGGAAGGACCTCCGATAAATCGAAGGGTCCGTGTTTTCCTTCGGGCCAGTGTGCAGATCCAGGATTATTTCAGGTCGTCGTACGACCCACGGAGGTACCCCACTTGGTTGTCTGACAAGGCAAGGAACTGAAGGTACATCAAACAATCTGTAACTGCTATCCAAGCGTATTCCAACCGGCCGCGTTGCTCGAAGACAAGCAGCGTACAGCAAACGGTTGCCATTGTTGAACACGCAAGGATAGCTTGGATGAAGTGTCATCTGTCGCAAATTTGTAGCAAACGGAAACAGCATTTCCTGGCGCCTCAGGTGTAAAGGCGGCACACCAGACTCAGCAAGCAGGCTGGCGATTGCGTTTGTACGCAGAGTTCCCGTCGAGAAACCTAACCCCGCCGTGGTGGATGCTGTTCAGCTTCGCAAGAGCACTTGGTCTTGCTGAGCCATATGCTGCACTGCCGTAGTCTAACCTGGATAAAATGTGTGCCCTGTAAAATCGTAGGAGCATCGCTCGATCAGCTCCCCAAGTAGTGCTGCTGAGAAACTTCAAGAGATTAAGCCTCTTGGTGCATTGCACTTTCAGCTGCCGCACGTGTGGCTCCCAAGATAATTTACTATCGAAAAGGAGCCCAAGAAATCGGTAAGTGTCAACAACTGGAAGAACGACATTTCCTAAGTAAAGCTCAGGATGGGGGTGAAGAGTACGTTGACGACAAAAGTGGACAACAGAGGTCTTTGCAGCAGAAAACCGAAAGCCATGTTCTAAGGTCCACTGCTCCACCCTCCTAATAGCTTGCTGTAATTGTCGCTCCGTGACTGCCATACTGCACGACCTGTAGTGCAGAGCAAAATCGTCCACATATAGCGACGGTATTACTGCTGGACTAGCAGCAGCAACAATACCGTTTATGGCAATCGCGAACAGAGTGACACTAAGTACCGATCCCTGTGGGACTCCATTTTCTTGAGCGTGGTATTCCGAATATGTCCTCCCTACTCGGACACGGAACAGACGGAGAGACAAAAATTTCGCAATAAATACCGGCAAGTTTCCTCGGAATCTCCATTGATGCAGGACTGAAAGGATACCATATCGCCATGTGGTGTCGTAGGCCTTCTCTAAGTCAAAGAAAACAGCTACCAAGTGCTGTTTGCGGAGAAACGCATCCTGGATAGAGTTCTCCAGGCGTAACATGTGGTCAGTGGTCGAGCGAGCGGCTCGAAAACCACATTTGTACTCGGACAAGAGTTCTTGTTTCTCCAGACACCACACGAGTCCGCGATTTACCATCCTCTCAAATAGATTACACAGGCAGTTTGTAAGACAGATCGGTCTGTAACTTCCTGCATACTTGGGATCTTTGTCAGGCTTGAGGACAGGAATGACTATGCCCTCTCGCCACTGGGACTGAAAATCACCCTCTATCCAGATTCGGTTGAACACACGAAGGAGATATAGTAGACTATCATCACTAAGGTGTTACACCATCTGGTTATGGATGTTGTCCGGTCCAGGAGACGTGTCCTTGCAAAGCGCTAAGGCACTGCGGAGTTCCCTCTCCATAAAGGGCACATTGTATTCCTCTAAAGCTTGGGTGGAAAAACTAAGGTGATGACGTTCTACCTCCCGCTTCAGAGCGAGGAAATCAGGATGGCAATTCCCGGAACCAGATACATCCGCGAAATGACTAGCTAGATGGTTAGCAATCGTGAGAGGGTCAGTGGCGACACTACCTGCAATGGAAATTCCCGGTACAGGAGATGATCCTTGAATACCCGAAATCCGTCGAAACTTAGTCCACACTTGAGATGACGGAGTATCACTCCCATGAAGCCTTTTTAATTTGGCGAAAAAGAATTCGCGCCTTAGCGCAGAGTTTCTTAAATGTTACCAAGTTGGCCGCAGTAGGCTGTCTACGGTAACGTTTGTGAGCGCGACGGCTTTCTTTGATAGCTGCTTCTATTTCTTCGTTCCACCAAGGAACGAGTTTTCGGCAAGGAGTCCCCGAGAAGAACGGAATAGACTCCTCAGCAGCAGCAAGAATAACTTGGGTGTTGTAAGTTATTTCCTCGCCGACGGTCCGCCTGATATCGTCGTTAAGGACAGCTAGAGATGTGTACTTTGGCCAATCACCATGTTTAAAATTCCATCGAGGAGGGGCCTCGACGGATTTTTGGTTCAGCAAAGTAATAATGATGGGAAAATGGTCACTGTCACAAAGATTGTCGTGTATGTTCCACCGAAACAGCGGAACCAACGTTCGGCTGCATAGACTTACGTCTATGCGAGAATATGTGCCGTAACGTACACTGAAGTGTGTTGGTTGCTCTGTGTTCAAAATACACAAATCCAGCTCTGTTACTAATGTTTCCTGCTCTCTTCCCCGGAGGCAAGGCGTCTCAGAGCCCCAAATGGGGTGATGGGCGTTGAAGTCTGCCAACAAGAGGAAGGGAGCTAGAAGCTGATCTGTAAGATCAGTGACATGATTGATGTTAAGAACCTGGCCTGGTGGAAGATAAACATTACACACTATTGTTATGACAGGCAGCGGAACGCGAACAGCTACTGCCTCTAGCGGGGTTCTTATTGGAACCTCCTCGCTGTAGGTATCAGAACGGACAAAAATGCCAACGCCGCCGGAAGCCCGGTGAGCATAATGTCGTTCTGTCGAGTATAGTCTAAAATTTCTCAATACCGTATGATGACCTGGTCGGAGATTTGTTTCCTGAATACAGATTATACTCGCCGAATACTCGCTAATGAGCTGGCGCAGCTCAGCAAGATGCCTATCACAACCGTTACAGTTCCATTGTAACAGTGCCATTTTGTAAGTGTGGACTTCTGAGGTTTCGGATAGGAGCAGCGTAATGCTACCTAACCTAACCTACACTCACATTCCCATCCGAAGTAGGAGATTCATGTTCCATGTGCAGCGCCTCGTCACTAGACGAGGTGATGCAGGCTTTCAATTTCTTTGACGTAGTCCGGGGGCGGGGATTCTGCCCACGAGGGGAGCGCGCAATTTTCCCAGAAGGAAGACCTGCTGGCGCAGAATCAGGCACTCCAGGTGGAGGGCGTGAGGCCCCATTTTCAGGAGCTTTGGAAGAACGCCGGTAAGGGCGCTCTTCTTCCCCGCTGTCGATTCTTGTTTAGACGGGCTGGGAGGGGATTTCCCAGGCCTGGTCGACGATGTCGCCTCCGCCGGCTTAGGCGCGGCTTTCGCCGACCTCGTATGGGAAAGAGACGTTGTCTTCTTCTCCTTCTGTGCCGGCGTAGGTTTCTTAGCCGGCACAGGCTTATTGGTGGTCGAAGGCTGGGTTGAACCTGTCGTCGAGCTTGTTCTCTTTGCGACGTTGCTCGCAGGAGAAACCGCCACCTTGGGCGCTGCGATCTTCTGGAAATGTGTTCCAGATGAGAATGAGGAACCTGGCAGGGACTGAGCTATCAATCTGAAGTCTAGTGTCTTGGCCGGTGCATTCAGAGAATTAAACTTGCGGCGCGCGTCCTGGTAGGAAAGACCATCCAGGGTCTTGATCTCCTGGATCTTCTTCTCGCTCAGATAGGTCGGACAGTTCCGTTCCCGAGGAGGATGAAGACCAGAGCAGTCAGTGCACTTGTACGGAGGTGTGCACTCCTCCGCGCCGTGAGTTACATTCTCACATGTACCACACACTGACTGATTCGAACAACGAGATACCATGTGTCCGAATCTCTCGCATAGGAGGCGGGATGTACGGCCTCACATCCAAACGATAGGTTGTTACTATGACTTTCTCGGGCAACACTAACAATTTGAAGGAGACTATGAACGCACCTGTGGCAACGTCTTCACCGTTGAATTTGCGTGTGATACGCCTGACGTGGGTCACGCCACGGTGCTTCATCTCTTCCATCATTTCATCGTCAGTGTTCAAGACGAGATCACGGTGGAGAATAACTCACGAACCAGATTCAAGGTTTTGTGCTCTTCCACTTTGACGTGGATGTCGCCAAAGTGGTCGCACTTAAGCAATTGATCGGCTTGGAGCGCAGTGCTCGTCTTCAGAAGCAAACCACCATTGCGCATTTTCTTCAGGTCCTCAAGTTCATCATATACACCTTCGATGTAGCGACTGAAAAGGATCGATTTACCCAGCTTGAAATCCTGCCCGTCGGTTCTGGTAGCAACCAGGAACCTAGGGAAGCTGGAACCCAGACTAATTCGCTGCGCTTGTTCCCAAGGGGTTGCCCCCGTTAGGGAATCAAAAGGTAAAGACTTGGGTAGCGAACTACCCGAGGTGGCAGGCGGAAGTTGCTTCGACGCCATGCCCGAAATCATCCTCCCCGAATGCCACCCACTCCGATCAGGGATCTCTGTAGCCGAACCAAGCAGCCAAGGCAATACCCACCTGATCGTAGCAGGTACTGCCCGGGGTCCGATGTTGGACGATGCCTAATACGGGATGACTAAGGCAATGAGCACTAGGACTCCCTTCCTCCAGTCACCCGCAATAGCATGTACCCCAGAGCGTATACATAGCACTAAATATAGGAAAAAAGTAAATAAAAATAATTAATAATAATATGTCCTTCTGGCAATCGGCTGCGCGGGGTCCTGCGTTTTCAGGCTGATACTACTGCCCGGGTACATGACACTCCCACCCGCCGTTTCCCGGGTGGTTGCTGGCACGGGCCTTCGAGCGTAGTCGCACACGTAGGAGCTCCATCGCCGAGCAGCACGCACATCAAAATTTGGAAATGGTCTACAACTGACCCTCGGAAAAACAATAAAAAGTAAAGAGGGGACCATGGCCACATGACCCTTTAAGTCGCCTTCTACGACAGGCAGGGAGTACTTACGGATGTATCCAACCCCTCCCATCCACAGGAGGTCCAACACATTTTACCAAACCGCAATCCATGTCCCCGCCTAGGTCACCCCTTTTTGTCGCTTCATACGACTGGCAGGGGATACTGCGGGTGTATTCTACATGTGCGTCCCCCACCCGCAGGGGCTTGTGATTGGCCCGCGTGAGGTATTTTATTTCCCTCAAGTCCGCCGGCAAGCCGGTTATAACCCCCCTATCCGCCACCTCGGACGTGCCACGTGGGAGTATCACCTCTCCCCCTGCTACGCCAGCGTAGTAGTAGGTTCATGGAGTACTTACTTTAAGTCCGATTATTATCCCTTTGGTACCACTACTGAAATAGAAAACAAAAAGTCAATATCTTTAACCGTTCACGAGTTATTTGAGGTGGACAACTTTGCTGAGTAGCCCTGTATATGGGAGGATGATTATGATGTTTTTTGTTTAAACGGGCCTAAGAGCTAGGTCATCGGTACCTAGTATATGGGAGGAATATTTGTATTAAGTCATAAATTTATTACTTTTAGCCTTTTTATTTTTAAACCTGCATTAAGTACCGTGCTGTAAATAATTGGTGCCTCGGAGACACAGCACGGGTATTCACATCTCGCTTGTTAATTTATTGCGCATCATGTTAACAAACTTTTCCATATGCATTAATAAAACTTCAAATTATAAATGTGAATATTATTTTTCTCACTTCTGATTTCCCGAATCGTCCGAAAAATTTTACCCGACTTTGTCATCATATCAACTTGAAATATTTCCATACTGGCCGCCCGCGACCAAGGAGTGACCATGACGATAATCATATGCCCGTGTTTCCTGTGACTGAGTCACAGATAAAAGTCAGATATTCCCGGTCACGGATATTCTGAAATATCATTTAAGCCCATCTCTAAACGTGACCCGTGACGATAATCATATGCTCATGCTTCCTGTGACTGAAACACAGATAAAAGTCACGGATATTTTTGTGTCGCAGATACGCCTGTTATCGATGTTCTGAAATATCGGTTAAGCTCATCTCTAGCCGTATGTAACATCCACTAGCAACTCGACGGCATTAAGCAGAAAGGAACAAAAACTCAAACCTTTTTGATGAGTTAGTGGCATTTCTGTGTGTGGTTTACAATTTTGTATTTGCAACAACAGGAACCAGTCCTTAATCCATTCATTATTAAATTATAATATTTTAGAAAATATCTAGGTTGAAATTCAGCATTTCTATATCTTGAGAAATGAATCGCGTTTTTAGAAAACGAACACTTTTATATTCAACCACTATCCAATGTCCGCTTATCAATGTAACGTAAATACAAAGGAGCAATTGGCTTAGAATGATGTACTCCATGAAGGTTGGTTCCATTCGGAGTAATGCTGTACAATTATTGCATGGCGCAAAACATTTACTCCTCCTTTAAGACTCAATATAGAGTAAATTGCTTATCCTGGCAATAAAAGCCTTAGTTCGGACCCGAACCGCAGGACGCTGTTTGAAGTACTCTGTACAGTTAACCGATGTTGTGTCATTAGTACAAATATTGAAATAAAAAGCACACTACGTGCTTCTGCAGTGCACAGGATATTTTAAGGGCACTTTAGTAAGTACTCATTTCAAGATACAGAGAATCTCTCCGCTTTATTGGCCATTGGCGAGTTGAGTGGGCTAAACCACGCTCCTTCGTAACTGTAATCGCCCTAAAGCTGTAGCTGTTGCCAACGAGGAAATACAATTCTCTTACTTCCTCCGTACTACACTACCGTTGAACTTAGAGGAAAATTACATTACCACAATTGCGTTTCGCTGATTTCTGAAGTGTAAGTGGGGAAATGAAAAGCGACATGTTACTTCACGCGTGAACTCTAGACTGAGATTACGCTGGGTTAACCTGAATACCGTAATAAGGTTATTTTCGGTCTACATTGAATTTCCAGAGGTTTAAACAGCACGATCCAATGTATGTCATCGGCATCCATGCGATCTGACAAAGCTGCTCCCTGGAGACAAAAGACGCTCTTAGGTTGACTGATGACAAGTTCAGTATAGAAACTTGAAGAACTCCGTTACCTCAGACGTTATGGTAAATAAGGAAACAGTTGAGTAACTTTAAAGTGTCCACCTCCGTAGCGTAAAGGTTAGCGCTATTAACTGTCATCCTCGGAGGTGCAGGTTCGATTCTTGTTACCGCCAGAAATTTCCGATTGGCAGGACTGGTTTGCGGTTGGAAATGTACGTGCTACTCGCCTCTATAAGGGTGTGTCTGAACAGGGCTGCACCATCTCGGGATGAGTACCGGAATTTACAATTTGACAATTTTGGTTTTCTTAACACTGATCTTCTGAGACACGCTACTCATTGCATCCAACGAAAATGAACAAAGCATCAAGCTAGATGAGTTGCTATTCATATAAACGGCGTTCTTGCTGCTGCTGTTACTACCACTGCAGTTACAGTTATGTTCGCTTCATGATACATGTTTGGTGCACTTAGTTCAACAGCCGAGTACACTTAGGGTTGTGAAGTTCTGTTTGTTAAACTATGTCTACGAATTGCCCTAGGACAGGGATGGCGAACCTATGCCACGCGTGTCACTAGGTGACACGCGGACACGATTTCGGTGGCACACCACCTGCATATTAACGATTTTATGTACGTCTTGTACTATAGATTATACATATCTCGTGCATCGTATAGTCACAGGGTTTCAGGTTTAAGAAATAAATACCGAAAATGTAAATTCTAGTTCCATTCGGACATGCATTATGGCAACACTGATAGGTCCGGAAGTTAAGTGAGATAAATGTCAGATGCAGCCGTCGAACCATTTGCTCACCCACATCAGTGAAGTTTAACTTGTTTGTGGTTGCTAGCATCGCGCAATTTGTTTTAGTCAGTTACTGTTTACTGTTTTGAATTTTGTAAGACAAATAGTTGCCAAGGGATTATCCCAATTTCGAGATTTGGAGAAACTATCGCACTTTATTTCAAAACCTCATACTGTATTGCACAAATGAGCGATATGAAGGTCAAATTTTTTGAGTGGTTCACAGTTTAGAAATGGACTTGATTGAATTTCAAGAAAGCAGTAGGTACATGGCTGAACAAATTTGTACAACTTCGTGTAGCATTGATGAAAATTGAGGTTGATGGTGAATACTCTCTCCAGAAGCCGGAGAACTTAATATTTGACCAGTTGAACAGCCTGCCACAAATGTTTTCGGCCATGAAAAAACTTGCTACAGTGCTACTTACTTTGTTTGCGAGCAGCTGTTTTCTACAATGAACGTTGTGAAGTCAACAGTTAGAAACAGTCTTGGTTCAGATCTAATAGTTTCTCGTGTGTTATTGAGACAAAAAGTTATAAACCTAACATAAATGACATGGCTACTAAGTATATTTGCGATATTGGCAAAATACGACCACGAAACATGCAATGAAATGTATTATTTTTACAGTGTACATATGTATAAGTAATACCGTATTCAGAAACACAATTTTGAATTAGGGATGAAAGTCGGTGTAGATGGTGGTCGTGGGGGGTGGATGGTAGCAATTGCAAACGAAAATAAGTGACACAGTAGACAGTTGAGAATAATAAACCAGACTTAAAATGGCACACTAGTTGGCAAAGGTTCGCCATCCCTTCCCTAGGAAATATGTCGCAGCTGTGAGCTTGCATCCGGGAGATAGTGGGTTCGAACCCAACTGTCAGCAGCCCTGAAGATGGTCTTCCGTGGGTTCTCATTTTCACACTAGGCAAATGCTGGGGCTGTACCTTAATTAAGGCCACGGCCGCTTCCTTCCCATTCCTATCCCTTTCCTAACACATCTTCGGCATAAGACTTATCTGTGTCCGTGCGACGTAAAACAAATAGCAAAAAAAAGTATATATGTGTATTTGGGATATGGGTTAGGACTGGGAAATCAATAACCTTCACCTACATGTTAGGAACCATCTTGCGACAGACGAAGTTTATTGCTTAACACCAATGAGTCAGTATGGATTTTAAGTCCGGATGTTTTGCAGAAGGGTCAGCATCGAGTCTTTGCTTCAAACGTTGCTCGGTTTGAGTCCTTCCCGAGTCAAGTCTTTTAGCTATGCCTGGCAATTCCTCTGGCCTGGGGTCTGGATGTTTGAACTTATTTCACTACACCATTTCACTTACCCATAAAACACTACACTACATTCTACCACGCAAGCAGGCAATGGTGAAAATATAATTCCACAAAGGGTTGCGTCTGGAAGGGCATCCGGCCATAAAATAGTATCAAGTCTACAGAACGCACCCGCGATCCAACAAAGTTTTAGGAAGAGTGGTGAAAGAAAAAAGGAAGTAAAAGATGAAGAAGAAACATTACAATATTTCTTAAGAGACGCCAGGGAGTTAAAAGATCGTCCAAAATGAGCTTTATAATTTGCCGAAAGCCAAAGACACGAAGTTATGTTGTAACGCCTCAAACGCCATTAAATTCAGCTGAGAACAAACGACGAATACTTACCTTAGAAACAATGAACAATGACTAACGGACTGAGTCACTGAAATCATTATCCTTCCATCATTTCTATGGTTTACTGCGTTCGCAGTTATCGAGGATGCATACGCTCCGGATCATCTGCAAGTTTCGGAGGCTTGCTCGCGCCATCTTCACGGGGTCCCATATTCACAGACGCGTACGTCGCCTGTACTCGAAAGACCGTCACCAGGCTTCGCCGGAGCCCACACGCCACTATGTTTATCTGTAGGGTAATTTGCGAGGAAAATCTTGAGAGAGTGATGACGGAGTAACAATTTCCTATACTCGTTTGAATAAACGGAAATAAGTTAAGTGATCTTTACTAAATCATTCAAAAGAACGAAGAAAACACATTTAGGGAATGGCATAGATTGAAAGAAATTCGCATCATTGACTTGTGTGACAAATATCTATGTGTATACAATCCCTATTTTGCCTCTCATTGAGAATATTGTGATGCTGAAAAGAAAACTAGAATAATTCAACAGATGAAATTGATCCCAGTTATAGTTTTTAATGTCTCCTTTATAATAAAAGTACAATTAAGCTCTCATGACCACTACTTTTGTACTTTTCAAAGAAAAAATATGTTGCTATCAGCGAAGTTATTGTCACTTGTTCGGCATGATGACGTAAGCGCACAGCTATATCTATCGCCATGACTTCGAACCAGGTACATCCTAACTTCTGTTGCCTTCCACAGACTTATTGAGAAAACGGGAACCTCTGAGAGACTTAAAGTGTTACAGTTCTCGGTTACAAGAACAATGCACTGATAACCATCATACTTGAACTGTTCAGAGAGAAATACTACATTTCAGTGAAATTAATGAATCATTCTTTCATTCTGGTGTTGAAATAAAATGTCGTATGGCTGTTAGTGCCGGAAGTGTCCGAGGATAAATTCGGCTCGCCAGATGCTGGTCTTTTGATTTGACGGCCGTAGGCAACCTGCACGTGATGATGAAGATGAAATGATGATGAAGATGACACATACACCCAGCTCCCCGTGCCAGCGGAATTAACCAATTATGGTTACATTTCCCGACCCTAACGAGAATCGCACCCGGGACCCCTGTGACCAAAGGCCAGCACGCTAACCATTTAGCCATGGAGCCGGACATTCTGGTGTTTATTGATAAGCACAAGGTAGAGCACCCAACCTGGTCTGTGCAGTCTGTGTGGTCTCACACCGTGGTTGTCCCGCTGGCCGGCAGGATAGGGGAGGTGGTGTTATACGGTTTTTAATCACTAGTTTGCGTGCCAAACGTCCGAATTAAATTGCAAACCTCTTCGCAGTGTTGATATTGGGTGAGAGCATATGACGTTATTGATGGTAATTCGTTTACGACAGTTGTATTGTAACGGTTCAAGTCCCGTTACAAAATGCATCTGTGATATTATTGTTATTATTATTATTATTATTATTATTATGTCCGTATTATTATTATTTTATCTGTGAGATTACTATTATTTTGTTATAATTCTTATTCAATTCAATTTTACAATGCTTGTCGCTTGCAGGATTGTACTTAGATGTATGCATATATACGTGTGTGTAAAATAACACTCAATACATGTACAGTGAGAATTGTTATATGTCAGATGTTGGATATGGCATCGTTTCATTGTGCAATAATGCTGGCGATTCTGCCAAGTCATTGCTACGTCATGGCTACGTCATCGTGAGCTTTTAGCAATTCGCTCAGAGACTCAGGCGCCCCAGGGGATTTCACCATTACATGCAACAGTTTGAGGCGTTGTGGGAGTATGTCATTGTTATTTCTGGAGATTACGTAGCTGTGTCAATCAACGTCTATAAAAGGTGGATGCATATTGTAGCGTCAGTCATTAGTTAAACGGAAGCTGAACAGTGAAGAAGTCTACGAGATGAAGAGGCCTCAATCGGTCAGTGAATGAGTGTGAACGAGAGATGGAGAAGACTCAGTGAGCCATTAATTATTGGTCGTTGAGAGAGTAAGGCCAAAGTTGGTCAGTCACTTAGTTGAAGACACGGACGCAAGGGCTTACCATGGAGTCAGAGAGGGATACCACCTGCCATGAGGTAATACCATATTGACTTACAAAGAAGTCAGATGATATGGAGAAGAAGCAGTCACAAGGATGTATCACCAAGTTAGGCGTGACACATCTACAGTAAACACCAGATCAAAGGAATACGTCGTAATTACACACAAAGTGTTGAAGGTACAGTCAAGTGAATCAGTGAGGGAAATATTTCGTATAAATTGTTAAACGTCCGGTCAAGAAGAATTCAAATTCATGCCTAGTTTCTTTCAGTTGCAATGTCATAATTTCATATTCTCATCTGTTTTATCGCAACAAGACTCACTATTTTTTGTATATTATTTAAAGAATATATTTTGTTCTATCAAACGAATTCACAGTTTTATTTCAATGACAGTAAAATATCTTAACCTCAAAATTAACGGGGAAACCGAACGCCAATCTCCTTTTCGTAGAACTTATATGGTATGTTGTCAAAAGTAAGCTTATTACCCCACACCCTAGAGATAGTCAAGAGTCTCATTCTATTATTGCTGCACTGAGTGGTAGCTGGCGCCCTTCAAATAACGTATGTGTAAGTAAGCAGATAACAAGTAAGTGTGAGTACAAGGTCCGACGAGTGTGTATTTTATTTAATGAATATTCATTTTCACAATTTCCATTTTAAATGCAGATATTCAGATTTTTCAAGTTAAATGCAGTTTTATAATATTTGTAAAATTAGTCAGCGACTTAGGAAAGTTTCAGTATGTCGCTTTCTCAAGAGTACGCAGATCCATAGACGTTATAGTACAACTCCGAGTTACAACTGCACTGAATATGGTTTGTAAGGAAATACTACAAAACCTGTTTCGATTCTATCAGAATGCTGTGTAGAACCTAGAAGAATGTAACTTTTATTCATACGACACATTAATAGTCCATTTAGAATTTCTAGTTCCCTTATAGATAGTAATTTCGACTACCCAAGGCAGGCTTATGTCCTAGTCATTTATAATTTTGTACGTTCCCACTATGATAATTCATTTTAAAGTGTAACATGGTGACCGATAAATTCTTCTATTTCATAACAACAATCACAATTTGAGGAACGTCACAACATTAGTTTGTTCGGGAATTTAATGGTGATAATTATTTCTTGCATAGAGACCTGTCAATTTATGTCCCTGTGTCAATGGATAAACCATGTTTATAGAGATGGAGGGTAAGTCCTTCTTAACGGTGCGAGCAATGTCATAGTCAAAAGTTTCGAGTTCTTTAGATGTGGGTGATACTGGTGATGTTATCGCGTGATATTTTGGTATCTAATGTAGATCATCATCTCCTAGCTCGAAAAAGAACTTAGCCAATGGTTAAAGCACCATAATGCAATAGTTATTGGGGAAGGGATATTAGGAACAACGGCAATTATTCCACGTTCCTTTTGCGTGGTTATTATTAGCATGCTGCAGCACTTGAAAGGCATACATTCATCGAAAGCAAGGTGTTAATATGATTATGGATATTGTTGCGTGTGGCATGCGAGTTCTGCAAATGTTGTAGTCCTACTCCTGGAGCCACGGTAATCTGTCATTCACGATTAAAATTCCACTACCCTGCAGGGTATCACTCCAGGGCCCTGAAGCCCGAATACTAACACGCTGACCAGTCAGCTAGACATTCCACAGGTAACTGACAATAGAATATGCATACGATTTCACGACTCTCAAATGCGTGAACAGTGTCGCCCATGGTCAGAGCGTAAATACACGTGGATACTGAACACAATACCTGATGAAATTAAATTCAATACATTTGTTTATACCTGCCTGTGAGGACTATAAACTAGCAAGTACGCTTAATTACAGTTCTTGATTCCGCAAAGTGCAGGATGATGTATGTGGTTACTTTAGCACGCACACTGATGAAAAGTTTCTTCGCCTTGCGTGATAAATCGAACTTATTGTGTACCGAACAGTGGTAGGTTTTCGAGGGTGTGGTAAAGGAAGAGTTGACAGTTAAAATGAACGGTAGTGTTTAATTAACTTCTACGACCTTCTGTGTTATGAAGATAAATTACGTGAAGATCTTCAGTCTTTATAACAACGTATTCATGGTTGTGATCAAAATAATGTTTCGATCTTGAAACGTCAATTTTAGGAGATGATCATCAAACCTGCTGTGCTATTCATCTGGCACACAAATTACACTGGCGAAAAATGATATCCCAACACCAAGAAGACTTCAGTTTAGAGCAGTACAATTTAGGCTCTGCAATAATCTAGCTTATACATTTCTTTGATTTAAGTTTCCAGGTCAAAAATTTACATATGCACGAGAAGACATGTGACATTTTGGTACATTAAGAACCGCTGTAGTCCACGATTATGAATAAAGCGTGCAGACATGCATGCATTGTGTCATACAGGTAAGACTAGAGTTACAGTTGTCGATGCACTGGTTGAAACGAACAGAGTTAACCTACGAAATACACTGATCTACCTTTGAGGCAGCCACTTAACCAACGAAATACAGTGATCTACCTTTGAGGCAGCCACTTAACCAACGAAATACAGTGATCTACCTTTGAGGCAGCCACTTAACCAACGAAATACAGTGATCTACGTTTGAGGCAGCCACTTAACCAACGAAATACTGTGATCTACCTTAGAGACAGCCACTTAACCAACGAAATACAGTGATCTACCTTAGAGGCAGCCAGTGACAGCGTAGCATCTATCATGATAATACAATGGGCACTATGGATGTACGGTTTACGATACGGCAAAAAGAAGAAATAATTACTTTTAGCGATCAATTTTAAATTATTTGAGCATCATCATATCCACCTGGCGTTAGACCCCGAGCTGCCTCTGTGCTCCGCTTTTGTAGCCAAAAGTGTGGATGCGTGTACAGGAGGTTGCACGGGCGTTAGCCACAGGAGGCGAGCGAGGGGTCCTGAAGGGTACCCTAACCGAGGTAAGCATTTATAGATAGACAATTACTTTTGAAATGAAATCGTGATGATTTCCTCTTAATCTAAATTATTTTTAATGATATTTGTTCATGGCGTCGACCTCTGTAGGTTTTTGCCACTACTTTCGCCATATGACAGGAACCTGCATGTAAGTGGAATTGCGGAAGTGTAGCGTGTTGAATGTAAGGAAAGGAATGTTAAGGACGACAAAAACTCCCAGTCTCCAGGTCAGGGATATTAATCATTTACAACTATATAAACCCTGACCCGGCCGGAAATCGAACTCGTGGCCGCAGGGTGACAGGCGGACGCGTTGCCCCCTACACCGCGGGGCCGGACGGAATCTAACTTAATATGCTCTTTTAATTTATTTATTTATTTATTTATTTATTTATTTATTTATTATTTTTTTTATTTTAATGGCAGTGGTAAAGTCCGGGCCCATGGACCTCCCTTTCATTCAACCACTTAAATTGCAAGTTAAAAACGGAATGCATTCAATTACAGAACAAAAAAGTAGCTACGCTAGATAATAGTTTGAAAATTACTTAATGCGGAAAGCAAGCAATGCGCATTAAACAAACAGAAATAGTGAAAAAAGTAGTAAAATATTAAAAAGTAGCAATGTTTATAATGAAAAAACTAAAGTAATATATGAAAATACAAGCATAACGAAACACTATACATGTAAATTACTACATAAAATACAATAAAACATGAATGGTGGTAAAATTTGACGTTACTTAAAATCTATATTTACAAATTATAAGTTAGGTATTATGCACATACACTATTACATAAAATAAACTCAATATTCATTATAGGATTAAACAAGGTATCTTAATGGTAAATTGCATACCACAACAGAGCAATCACACATCCTACAATACATCACCAGTCACACGAAACAGTCAGCAGTATTCAGGAGGAAATCTCTGCGGACAGTCTTAGATTTTGTGTATCTCTTCCTGACGCAAGTTGAAGCTGTGACCCAGTCACACCGAATTATCTACTGTACATAGAACAGCGCTTGGCGAGAATAGCGAGGAAACGGTAAGTGCCACATCTAGTATTACGATTATGGAATGAGGACGAGAAATGGAATTTTGAAGCAATATATACCGGGGACTTTTCATATAGAGTTCGATATACATGGAACTTCCATCACACTTCGGGTTTGAGCCAGCAAAAGAGTTGTAAGCAACATAACTTAAATTGAAAGTAAATCGAACAGCAGAGTTCAATGCCCGTTGCTTTATCGTAGTATGTTGAAGAAGAGAGCCAAGGAGCACAACATCGTAGTAGTCGAGTATTGACACTGTCAGAGTCTGAAAAAGTTTTATCCTCACCTTTGTTTCAAAATATCCTAGTGGCATCTGAGTGGGTGCAATGTCACGTTCATATTTTTACATGTATTTCTTACTTGTGCACCCCAGGTGCGATTTGCATTCAGAATCATACCAAGATTGTTCACTATTTTTCTGAACGGGATTACGGTTGAATTTAAGTAGCGTGAGGTTGAGAAGGAGAGATTTATCACTAGGGATGTGATTTTCTCTATTTGCCTATTTTATTCCTGTGTAGAGAAGGTGGGATTTTGACACACAAATCTGTTTTAGGCTCTTTCAATAAATAATTAGATGATTTTGTCGTGCCTATAAATGCTACTTCAGGGGTTTGGCCTATTTGGAATATAATTGCCAATTTAATGCCTTTCGACAGTGCATTTAAGAAACCAAAACTTCTTCCAAGGCATTAATTTATATTCTAGCTGGTGTGGTCAACAGAAATATTTTCTCGTTTCTCAATATTTGTTTACTCCACTAACAATAAAGAGGATTATCGGAAGTCTCCAGAAATAGCTCTGGAGGAATTTCCTTCAGAACAAACGAGGAACAATTCAACCTCGACGCTTCCCCCACCGCCCTGCCCCCTCTCACTTCCTAAGATGATATGCGAGAACGAATCACCATCGAACTACGTTATACACACCCATATCCCCTACTTCCCTCACGCTGCGAATTGTTGGAAGCTTTGTCTTAAGATCATGTTGAGATCTACTTTGAAGAAGTGTGTTCAGCAACGCCTAAAGACAAATTTTCCAAGTCCCACTGGACGAAGCAGTGGGTCATTGCAAACCCCAACTTCACTATCGACGGAAGGAATGTATTCTGCCAAGCTTGCAGTAAGGAGATATGTTAATTTGCCCCTATTATCTTTTTGAGACTAAGTACTACAATCGCATTTCGTAGTAGCATTTACAGTATAAACCTATTAATATATTTGCGTACTGTAGGAAATTGTTTTGTTGCAATGCTATGTAAGCAGTGAACATTCAGAAATTGATATCGCTAAAATTTAAATAATAATGTCATGACTGGACGAGGAGCATAAACGCTACCTCGCGGCCACCGCGTTGGTCTTTTGTCACGGAGTGGATGGAAATTCAAAATCGGTATTTTGAACTGTGTTTTATTTCTGCCAAATAGTACTTAGAATTGTAAAACGAAACTTGAAATTCCGTTTAAAGAAATTCGTGGGTAACTTTCACTTTCTAAATCTAGATACTGCGGATTACTGCCAAATTATAACTGAAAAGTTTTTTAAAACATATTCCCATGAAAATTACGAATTAATTCCCTTGTTCCCAACTTACGGTTAATGTTTCTGAAAACAATAACCCCTTTTTCATTTTTCTATTTTTTTGTATGCCGGGTATTATTGCCAATTAGCCCAACAACAAATTAGATGATGATGATATTTGTTTTACGTACCACTAACTACTTTTAGGTCTTCGGAGACGCCGAGGTGCCGGAATTTATTCCCGCAGGAGTTCTTTTACGTGCCAGTAAATCTACCGACACGAGGCTGTCGTCTTTGAGCACCTTCAAATACCGTCGGACTGAGCCAGGATCGAACCTGCCAAGTTGGGGTTAGAAGGCCAGCGCCCTAACCGTCTGAGACACTCAGCCCGGCAAACAAATTAGAAAGTTGAGGTATAGGAATATTATAGCTTAAGTCAATTTTATTATTTTTCAAATCAAGTGTGAAAAAATAGGTGAGCACAAAACTACAGCAATGCATCTGAAATGAGTACAGCGTCTCTACCACATCACTGTTAACCCTTTATTGCATGAATTATTTTTTCATTTCCGTTTGGTGGTGAAATTTTCAAGCTTTAAGTTTCAATATGCGTTGAATGTCTTAGACTTAACAAAAATTCTTAAGTGGGGCTAATACTTTAAAACTCGTATTGTAAATGTGGAAGAAGTTATAGGAAGTCTTCAACGAATATCAGCACAAAATTACAGGGAAGTATCTGAAACAAGTGCGGAAGACTGTATAAACGCAGCCTTTCTGCTACAGCACTGTGAACAGCGACCAGCAACTGCTTACTTCAGACATGTGTGCTTCAATGGTGGGAGCCAATATCCCACTGCAAAAACTGAAGCATCCAGCATTTAAGAGAAACTAAAAAAAGTAATGACCCAGAGCAAACAACATGGGAGTGTAGCCGCTGTCAAGGAAGAGTCTGAAAGGGCCACGCAACGAAATCCAGATTGGTAAGATATAGTAAAATTAGCCAATATGTTACAAGGTGTGATAAGTGAAGCAGCAGTCCCAAAACCAGATCAATTGGCTTCATTTACGATACCTTCCCTCACTTCTTGTTATAGAGGTACTAAAACGCCATTCGAAATACTCCTTGCAAAATCTTCCTAATAGCCATTACATTTACTAGCCTATGGTATAACTAATATTTATGAACTTCCTCAAGTTATCACTATAATCAGGATCGTTACCAGAACATTTTGAAAAGTTGTTAATTGTCAACTCATTCCATTGTCGTTTTGTGCAGTATTAAATTATAAGTAGTTTTTCAATACCCATTTGCATGCCTAATTTACACAATTGCGCCTATTTACTTGCCTATTTTAGACATTTTAAGTGCTTGTATGCATGATTATTTTAACATATTTTAGTGCCTATGAATTCTGATCCTAGGTACTACTGGTGTACACAGTGAGTTGCTATAGCCCGGTTTTTAAGTCTCTCGTTGCGTTAAATATATCTTTGACACTAACGTGAGAGTCAGTTTGTTGGTCATCAACAGAAAGGTGACATCTATTATATTTTATTGTTGAGGAGATATAATTAATAATAAGGACAAATGAAGACGCCCAAGGACAGAATCCCGAGTAGTTTCTGCCTTCCTTAGCCGCCACCGTGAAGTTTTATTCTGTGCTATAACACGTTGAATATGATCTGTAAGGTATGGGGTAAAAACAAGGTTCATGGTTTTTCCAACAATGTCTGAATATGTACCGTGTCGGACGCACTACTGAATTGTGAGTGTTATCACTTGTCCTTCGTCCATTTCTTTCCTGAATTCTTCAGTCGATTTGAGTAAGGCAATTGCTGTGCTATGGCCCATCTTGAACGAAGCCAGACTGCAGTTCGTACAGAAGACATTGAGCGTAAAGGTATTCCAGTATTTGAGAGGGTACCAACCGTCTTAGCACTTTGAAGAGAGCAGGGGGAATGGAAATAGAACGATAACTCGATAGGAGTTTCTGACCTGGGTTCTCATGATGAGGATATATATTAGCGTACTTCAAAGTTATTGTTAACATGACATTCTTGAGACATCAGTGAAAATATCAGTGATAATGGGAGAATAGCGCCAAAAATATTATGTACGAAAGTTATAGATATATCAGTATCATCAATTTGTTTTGTATTTTAAAGGGTACAATACCTTATTAACTCAATTAGTAATGACCGTACGAAAGGTAAAGGAGGGTCATTTTCGTAGCCTTTATATCCTCATTCCGAGTACCCTCTTGCCATTGTTCTCACCCGTTTGTACCAGCAATCATTCTCGCTAGTTACATGTCTGTTACTTCTAACTTATGAATAAGATATTGTGAGTCCATCAAGCTTTCGCTCCCGTAAAGCAAATTTGGTGTGAAAACAGACCGATGTAAAGATAGTTTCGTCTGGGAGCTGACTTCCTTCTTACAGAATACTGTTGTTCGCAACTGCGAGCTCACTGCATTATCATTACTACACCTTGATTCAATCTCACATATTAGATTATCATACTGGCAGAACACACAACATAAATACTTGAAATTATCGACCTGTTCTAGCTCTGTATCACCTATATGACATTCAATTCTGTTGAATTTCTTACCTACTGACATAAATTTAGTTTTGGAAAGGTTAAATTTCATATCATACTCATTGCACCTATTTTCAGGTTGCAAGATATTTGACTGCAGGCTTTCGGCACAGCCCGCCATTAAGACCAAGACGTCAGCATAGGCCAGACTGCTTACTACATTTCCACCTAACTGAATCCCTCCCTGCCATTTTATACCTTTCAGCAGATGATCCATATAACCTACGAACACCAAAGGTGAAAGATTACAGCCTTGTCTAACCCCTGTATGTACCCTGAACTAAGAACTCACTCTCCCATCAATTCTCACTGAAGCCAAATTGTAAAAATAAATGCCTTTAATTGAATTTAATAATATACTTTCAATACCATAGCCCCCCAGTATGGCGAACATTTTCCCTCGGTACCCTGTCATATGCTTTCTCTGGATCTACGAAACATAAACACAACTGCCCATTCCTCTCGCAGCATTTTTCAGTTCCCTGGCGCATACTGAAAATCTGATCCTGACAGCCCCTCTGTGGTCTGAAACCACATTGGTTTTCATCCAACTTTCGCTCAAATATTGACCGCACCCTGCCTCCCAAGATGCCAGTGAATACCTTGCCTGGTATAATAATCAACGGGATACCTCGATAGTTGTTGTAATCCTTCCTGTTCCCTTGCTTGTAGATAGGTGCAATTACTGCTTTTGTCCTATCCGAAGGTACTTTACCAATACTCCATGCTAATCTTACTACTCTATGAAGCATTTTATCCCTCTCTTCTCACTATACTTTATCATTTCAGGTTTAATTTCATCTATTCCTGCTGCTTTATGGCAATGGAATTTATTTACCATGCTTTCCACTTCCTCAAGCGTATTTTAACAACCAAAACATTTTTACTCCTCCCCATGTGCTTGGCTGTTCGCAACACCACCAGGAAGATTTCATTTTACGTTGAGAAGATGTTCAAAATATTCCCTCCACCTCTCCAGTGATTCCCTAGGATCTATTATGAGTTCACCTGAATTACTCAAAAAGTGTTCATTTCCTTTTTCCCTCCCTTCTTAAGATTCTTTATTACCGTCCAGAAATGTTTCCCTGCTACTTGACCTAGTCTTTCCAGGTTATTACCTAAATCTTCCAATGACTTCTTTTTTGATTCAACAACTATTTGTTCCGCTCTGTTTCTTTCATCTTCGTACAAATCCCTTAGTAGAGCAAAGAGGGCTGTTCCGTAATTAAAATGTACTGAATTAAGTAGAAGCAATACTATTTCATGGTGTTAATGTGAATGTTGTAGTGTTATCTATATCAGCTAGTATCAAAGGCGTGTGTTGTCGTGAGTTTCAAAATGTGCAGTAAATAGAGTTAGGAGTTGTTTTACTGTTGTTCTTTTATTCAATAACCTAAGATCGTAAAAATCACATTGTTATACCAGTATGTATAACGAAGCGAATAAGAAACAAGTTCCCCTGAACCTGATGGAAGTATTCAAAGATATAGTGCTGCTGTGGGTGTTCTATTGGGCTAATTCGCAGGTTATTTCGAAAAGCAAGTAAATAATAACAATACTATGTATATATTAGTAGAATTGCACACATCAATTGTGTTTTACAGGTATGTTTTAACACTCGAATGTAGAAATAAATGCCGCTCCGACACACAGAATAAAACAGTAAAGTATTGCTAAACTTCCAGGACACGTTCCTCGCATCTTAAAGAAGAAATATGTTATATGGACGGTTTGTTTCCGTGTTACGAGGGCTGTAAAGAAAGTAGCGGAAACGTAGTCCAGACACTCGCAGGAGATCGGGCATGCACAAATAGGATATTGGAGCGGTCAGGTGGCCCTGTTGTCATGTGTAGTGTGACGGGTATCCAGTTGGGAGTGTTGTTGCCATGTGGGGTTGATGTGAAGAATGTCAATTTCACCGCTTTAAAGCATGTTTTCAAAAGGTGATCAGCGTTCGTGAAATAAAATCGAGGTTACCCTTGCCAATAATGCATCAGAATGTTATCTAGAATAACGTGAAGGCTGTGGCGAGAATGCATTACAGTATGGGATGGTTGCACGATGGGTCAAGGCGTTTCCTGCGGTCGGAATGAGACTGCAGATTTGCACCGCGCAGGTGAAAATGAGCTTGACATCGTGAGTGGTCTCGTTTCCATATATCTTCGGTGGACTGTCCTGGAATTATCCATACAGGTTGGTCTCAGTCATCAAACGGTTTGGCACATACTGACGAAATGCCTTAAAACTGTCCCTTTGGGTTCCACATCAACTCACCGACGTACAAAAATGGCACCGGTATGCACTGGCTGGCATCCATCTGGACATATACCGTAGCAAAGGAGACACACTTATGCAGCGTATTGTCGCCATTGATAAGACGTGGGCTCGCGCCTGCGACCATGAATTAAAGCGTCAGTCGAATGAATGACGTCACCCATGTTCGCCAATGGTACCCAGCCGGGTGAAGCTTATGCTGATTGTGGCATACGACTGTGTCAGCAGTGACTACTATTGCTGACTTCTGGAGCGACATTTGTGTCCGGCAATGAGCCGCAAACGTCCACGTATATTGCGAGACCATCGCACAATCGTGCTGCATATCAAAGCGCGTTGTCATGTCACAAACATCCGCCTCCGTAGCGTAATGGTTAGTGTTATTAGCTACCGTCCTCGGAGGCCTGGGTTCGTTTTCCGGTACTGCCAGAAATTTAAGAATGGCAGGAGGGCTGGTATGTGGTTGAAATGGTACATGGGGGTATACCGGAAAAGAGCTGCACTACCTCGGGATGAGTACACGAGATTACACGAGTTTATGTCACAAACAATGTCAAGTTTTTATTGCAACGGTGGCATTGTGACGTCTTAGAACACCCGCCGTACTCACCAGACATGAGTCTTTGTGACTTCGACCTGTTTCCGAAGTTGAAGGAACCCCTCCGAGGCCACAGATTTTCTGACGTGGCATCTGTACTCCGCGCAGTTGGGCGCTCCGTCGCTGTCATCAACAGAGAACGCCTTGCCAACGGTCCCCAACAGCCTCCCGACATTTAGCAAACGGTAATAGACTTTGCGGTTGGCTTCATTGAAGGAATGTGATGCAATTGCACTTGTTCATTAAATATTGCGCTCTATCAATATTGTCAATACTTTATTTACAGCCCTCGTATAACTCATTTTCTACAACACTGCATAGTACATTAATCATGGAAAACACACAAGATCAGTACGTACAAGCACACCATAAGAAACTCTTTCTTAAATAAGAAAATGCTCTCCGTTAGCAGTGATAAGTTTCCTAAAGTTTTTGAATGATTTTTAACATTTTCAAGCGCTGAAATATAATTATGGTTTCCTCCCAGTAACCTAATTTTTATTTTGAAGCTAAAGGCAGACATTTATACAGGTAGAGTACATACTTCCCCCAGTGCACTGTCACTGAATTTTCCTGCCTTGGAGGCTTGTAGTGTGTCTCAACTGCGCACTAGCCGCCAGCGTCTTGGAAATGTGTAGCAATCCAAATGACGAGCCTACTGCCACACTGGGGCGAAACGCAGGTAATTTCGCAATTGAAAAGCCTAGAGCTTAAATATTTTAAAAGGAAATATATTTTTCAGTCTTTAATGTCTCATACAGTTTCATACACGAATTTCAGATTTTTTTAAAGAATCTGTTTTACGTCGCACCGACGCAGATAGGTCTTATAGCGACGATGGGATAGGAAAGGGCTAGGAGTGGGAGGGAAGCGGCCTTGGCCTCAATTAAGGTACAGCCCCATCATTTGCCTGGTGTGAAAATGGGAAACCACGGAAAACCGTCTTCATGGCTGCCGACGGTGGAGTTCGAACCCACTGTCTCCCGGATGCAAGCTCACAGCTTCACGCCCTTAGCCACACGGCAAACATGCCCGGTAATTTCAGATAGTTATTGCTAAAGGTAATCAAAGGCCGAAGTTTAATATTGTTCGGTCCTCACGGTTACAAACTATCTAGCGATGGTTTCAGTTGTGATAGTTTGATGATAGCGATCATCAGCCGCTATTGAACAGGAAGATATTAAAGCCGAGAAGAAAGAGGTAAAAGAGCGATCGTTCGGGAAATTAGGAGAAAAATCATACATTCAGTAGTGTTTCAACATCACATCAACTCCATTACGTCTTTCTACGACGGTGGGATTGTAAAAGGCTAGGACTGGAAGCAAAACTTCTGTAGCCAATAATTTGTTTCATGCGAATTTGGAAAACCACGAAAAACCATCTACATAGCTTCCGACGGAGGGGTTCGAACCTACTATGACCCAAACGGAATCTGACAGCTTAGTGAACGAAACCGTGTAGCTTACTCTGTAAGGAAATCATAAAAGGGCGAGTTAGAAGCGTATAGGCCTCAAATGTTCTATTCCCACTGATTACACTGATCAACAAAAATATCACTCCCGGTGGTTATCTTGGTATCTAACGCGCGTTCTAAGACAACTGAAATATGCAAACCATTTGTCTCTCTCACCAAACGTTCTTGAGATATGCGACATGAACCATTTACCTATGTTTAACATTGTATCAAGGAATAAAACTCACAGACTGACGTTTCACTAGTGCATTGATTGCTACATGCAGTACTAATGAGTAAATGCACAACATGGCATACATTGGATTCGTTTGTTACATAGCCGCATACGTAGCAAAACAAATCTGGTAAATTTATGCAACCTCTGGACCCCATGAAATCCACTGTCGCTGGCAACAAAGAAGAATCAAATGAAAATATTCCGCTCTGCATGAAACATAACGAAAAACTATTAAAACAATTCTCGATGTACGCTGTTCCATGAAAAATAAAACTTTGTCAGTATCTTCTAAATCTGACTTGATAGAGCAAAACGGCTTCCAAATTTGAAGTCACACTGGAAACAGGGAACGTGTCAGATATCTACCCCTTGTAAATCAGTGTTTGTTTTTTTTTTTGCTAGTAGTCTAACCTCACACTAACGCATTGCCACGGCCACAATAGGGCAAAAGGCTGGTAATTTCACAATTGAAGAGGGTCAAAGAATTTGAATTTAACAAAAATAATATGGGAAAACAAACACGTAAAGAAATAAAACTAACACAGTACCAATCCAAATTGAACGACAGAAGTGACTGAGAGCAAGCCAAGCCAAGACACGTGGTGACAGCATCCTTGAAATGTGTCATAGTTGGGATCGTTTCCATGGATACGGACCATTTCCGAGTAGCATTAGTGAAGAGTCAGACTCCAACTCCCGTGGGCCTTATAACAGGTTCTACAAAGACATCACGAGCTAACTCCCGCAGCCATCATAAATACTACGTAAGTACCGTATGGTAGATACGTGCGTATCATAGAAACCATTTTGCTACAATCTGATCTAATTGCGTTCTATGCAGAATGCTCGACAAATGTCATTCACGTGCTAAGTAAATTTCCCATCGACGGCTGAACCAACTAATTATTCTAAAATTGATAATAACTCGTTTTAACATCATGAAACAGAATTTCAGAAAATCTAGTACTGATTGTTACAACCAATGCGGAGTGGAATTTTGCACTAAACCACTAGAAACACAGAAATATTTGAGATGGTTGGAATTCGTTCCTATTTTCATTCAGAGTCCATTCTCACTCTTTATTTACACATGAATATTTTAGTGGTTTCAATGCAAAGTTGCCAAGACAAACTGTATGTCATTACTTCTACTATTTCTCTAAAAACCGTAAAAGAATTTAGTGGGACGTGCAGCCAATAATATTATTCGTAGTAACTTTCCATATTATTAGTTCATTTTCCCCTTATTATTACCTGTCTCATTGCCATGCATATATGAAAGGTGGAGTAAGAACAATGGCAGGCGAGAGACAGTTATACATTTATAACGACAATCTTAAAGGAACATTGATTGGGAGGCAGTAAAACGTCTAAGCAAGAGGTGGGATGAAGATATCTGTAGAAGCGTGTCAGACCACGCGGCGATAACGGATGGTAGCGGATTACTCGAGAGGATCATCTCCCCTCGAGGGAGGCTGAGAAGTGTGAAGATAGATTTATCAAAAACGGAAATTCCTTTTAACAAGAGAATCAATTTCTTTCTATGTAGCAGCTCTAGTAAGTAAATGGGTGTCTGTAGATACGAATTTCTATCTCTAGAATGTTCACATATTTGCCGCAGCCTCATTATCTACATAAATAAAATTACAACTTTGCCTGTACACTTCAAATTTTCCCCTCAAATCTCGCTTTTTTTCAGGAGCCTCCGTGGCTCAGGCGGCAGAACACCGGGTTCCGTAGTTCATATTTCGGTCATTCGATATGAGATTTGTGCTAGACAAAGCGGAGGCGGGACAGGTTTCTCTCCGGGTGCTTCGGTTTTGCCTGTCATCCTTCTTTCAGACAACTTTCTCCAACAGCACTTTATATCGTCTGTCAGTCATTAATCATTTTCCCAGAGGAGTGTGACAGGTTTCGGCTGCCGGGACAATTTCTCTCCTCGCCGCTAGATAGAACTTCATTCATTCCATTCCTGACCTGGTCGAATGACTGGAAACAGGCTGTGGATCTTCATTTTCCCCTTACTTTTTTTCCAGATTAAGTAAACAAAACTCAGCAGCAGGATAAGCTCAGTTTCTCTATTTCTCTCTATCTCTCTCTATCTCTCTCTCTAATCCAGCAGTCTGTCGTGATTTTAGGCCTATCAGCACACTCTGAGCACTTAGTAAGGCACTAGAAAGAATTGTTCACGGGCATATATGAGAATATCTGTCTAAGTACCACATCCTAAATCCCTACCAATCTAGCTACAAGAAGAGCCGTAGTACTCCTACTGCTTTGCTGAGAGTTACGAATGATATACGCGTGGCTACCGATAATAGGCAGCTTACTATCTTATGTCTCCTTGATTTCTCTAAAGCATTTGACTCTGTTAATCATGAGTTGTTTCTTGCAATGTTGAAGTCAATTGGTTTCTCGCAGAGTGTTCTAATGTGGTTTGAATCATATCTATCGAGTAGATCACAAAGAGTCACGTTTGATGACGGACGATCCTCTATGTCGGAATCAGTAAACTGTGTCGTACCACAAGGATCAGTCTTCGGTCCTTTATGTTTTTCTATTTATATTAATGGCATCTATGAAGTCTTTAAAAGTAGTACCTTTCACATGTATGCTGATGACTTACGAGCTTACTTCCACTTCAGTCCCACTAACGCACCTTCTTGTGCACTGACTGACAGTGACAATGCAACACCAAGGAGGAGTGGTTCGAAAGGGATGAAAGTTGGGGAAAAAACAGAGACGGCACGGATGAATAATTGATGTTTATTTCAAACCGATATGCAGGTTACACAATGCACACGGCATCGACTCAGTAGGATGTAGGACCACCGCGAGCGGCGATGCACGCAGAAACACGTCGAGGTACAGAGTCAATAAGAGTGCGGATGGTGTAATGAGGGATGGTTCTCCATTCTCTGTCAACCATTTGCCACAGTTGGTCGTCCGTACGAGGCTGGGGCAGAGTTTGCCAACGGCGTCCAATGAGATCCCACACGTGTTCGATTGGTGAGAGATCCGGAGAGTACGCTGGCCACGGAAGCAGCTGTACACCTCGTAGAGCCTGTTGGGAGATGCGAGCAGTGTGTGGGCGGGCATTATCCTGCTGAAACAGAGAATTGGGCAGCCCCTGAAGGTACGGGAGTGCCACCGGCCGCAGCACATGCTGCACGTAGCGGTGGGCATTTAAAGTGCCTTGAATACGCACTAGAGGTGACGTGGAATCATACGCAATAGCGCCCCAAACCATGATGCCGCGTTGTCTAGCGGTAGGGCGCTCCACAGTTACTGCCGGATTTGACCTTTTCTCCACGCCGACGCCACACTCGTCTGCGGTGACTATCACTGACAGAACAGAAGCGTGACTCATCGGAGAACACGACGTTCCGCCATTCCCTCATCCAAGTCGCTCTAGCCCGGCACCATGCCAGGCGTGCACGTCTATGCTGTGGAGTCAATGGTAGTCTTCTGAGCAGACGCCGGGAGTGCAGGCCTCCTTCAACCAATCGACGGGAAATTGTTCTGGTCGATATTGGAACAGCCAGGGTGTCTTGCACATGCTGAAAAATGGCGGTTGACGTGGCGTGCGGGGCTGCCACCGCTTGGCGGCGGATGCGCCGATCCTCGCGTGCTGACGTCACTCGGGCTGCGCCTGGGCCCCTCGCACGTGCCACATACCCCTGCGCCAACCATCTTCGCCACAGGCGCTGCACCGTGGACACATCCCTATGGGTATCGGCTGCGATTTGACGAAGCGACCAACCTGCCCTTCTCAGCCCGATCACCATACCCCTCGTAAAGTCCCGCCTCCGCTTTGTCTAGCACAAATTTCACACGGAGTGACCGAGATTGAACCACTGAACCCAGCGGTGAGAGACCGGTGCGCTGCCACATGAGTCACGAAGGCTACCATACTTCCCGAATTATCGCAGTAAATTATTCTGAAATTGAAATTAGATCCTAACAAAGAGTTTCTAATGCTTGACCAGCGATTAGATGAAATTCCCCGTAGTCATGATTTGCAACAGCTTGATGGTTGACGGAATCTATTATAGCCTATGATTCTGGAGGGGAGGAATATAGCAGATATTAATAGAAACAAACGTATCATAAAAGACTACGTAAGGAAGACCAGACAATCTAATCTGCCCATTCTTCGTCGGTTTCATATATTAAAAAAAACACTGATAGAAATTTCAATTTCTTACGGTCAAATTGTTGGCTGTGTTAATTTCCCTTTCTTTTCAAATGGTTTTGGCTTTAGAATTTAGAAAGCTGTCTTTTAAATTATCCTGTGGTTCCAATGGGTCAACAACTCCCAAAATTTTTCATAGTGTCTGTTCTATGCGAAGGACAGTAGTGGACTAACGCTGAATCAGTGCGCTCCCTCCGTTAAGGTACACATAGAGCAGAGGTAGGCACACATGCTCTAGAGTTAACAGTTCAAATGGAATATACGATACCCAAGGATTCAAATAGTGTGATATTTCATTATCTATATGTACCAGAATTATGCAAAAGGGCATTCGAGTACTAAATTGAACTGCTTTAGTTTTCCTTGCAACAATAGGCATTCCCGGCCCTACTGTCTAGCTAACTCTTGCCAGGAGGACTCGAGTTCGAATCCCGGCCAGATCAAGAGTATTTATCAAGATCTGAGTGCTGGTTCAAGGTCCACCAAGCTTAGATGAGAACAACTGAGGAGCTACCTACTGGTAATATAGTGGCTCTGGTCCAGAAAGCCAACATTAACGGCCGAGAGGATTCGTCCCGCTGAACACGTTTCACCTCGTAATCTGCATATCTTCGTGCTGCATAGCGGTCACTTGGTAGATGAAAGCCCATTGGGGATGCAATTCCATGGGCGGAGCGAATCAATAGGAGTTAGTCTAGTTTAGTCCGGCTCCATGGCTAAATGTTTAGCGTGCTGGCCTTTGGTCACAGGGGTCCCGGGATCGATTTCCAGCAGGGTCGGGAATTTTGACCATAATTGGTCAAATTTACTGGCACGGGGGATGGGTGTATGTGTCGTCTCCATCATCATTGCATCCTCATCACAACGCGCAGGTCACTTACGGGCGTCAAATCAAAAGACCTGTATCTGGCGAGCCGAACTTGTCTTCGGACACACCCGGCACTAAAAATCTTACGCCATTTCGGTCTACTTTAAAAAATAATCATTTCATGTTTAGAAACTACATTCTGATCATTATTAGAACCTTTGTACGGGTTACCGAACTCGATAGCTGCAGTCGCTTAAGTGCGGCCAGTATCCAGTATTCGGGAGGTAGTGGGTTCGAACCCCACTGTCGGCAGCTCTGAAAATGGTTGTCCGTGGTTTCCCATTTTCACACCAGGCAAATGCTGGGGCTGTACCTTAATTAAGGCCACGGCCGCGTCCTTCCCACTCATAGCCCTTCCCTGTCCCATCGTCGCCATTAGACCTATCTGTGTCGGTGCGACGTAAAGCAATTAGAAAAAAAATGTACGGGTTACATTTGAGAACCCTTGTTTATACTTCCTTTCACTTAAAACAGTACAAGAAGAGCATATCTCATTTTGGAAATGTTCAAAGTGATAGTTTCAGGTGATTCATCCGATATACTTTTAATGCAGGTCAGACCAAGCCGTAGTTATCCGTACATTATGTATAAGCTACCGACGTTTCAATTACATTGCAGTATTCATTGTTACGTCGCTGAAGGACCTTGTTAGATCCGAGGTAATCAGTCTGTCAAGCTACTAAGTATCGACTCGGCAAAAAATTCTACATTGAATTCAAACGGTGGTAATCTGTACATTGTGTCCACAACACATTTCATTCCAATCCGGAAGAATAGTGCATACTGCATTTAAGAGCCCATGGAAGCTTCAACTCAAAGAATGCTCGGGCTTACATTTTATCAAATTGATCAAAAGTGCACACTATCCAATATCGCTAGCGCGAAATTTACCCAAAACCATAGTAAATAATAAAACTACCGTGATGAGCAAGAAATTTGTCCGACTTCTTGGCTGAATGATCAGCGTAGAGTCCTCCAGTTCAGAGGATACCGAGTTCGATTCCCGAGCGGATCATGGATTTTAATCACGCATTTTAATTCTCCTCGCTCCTGGAGTGGCTGTTTGTTTTTGTCGCAATACTTTCCTCTTCATACACACAAAACTGATCACACTACCAACCACCACAGAAAAACAAAATTGCGAATACATCCTTCAACTAAGGGTTGGCGTAGGGAAGGGCATTGGAACGTAAAATCGAGTAAAATCCACATGGGAGAGGCAGTTCGTACGTAAGAGTTTGGGAAAAGTGGTAACTAAAGAAGATCTGAACAAGGAATTTAATATTTACTAACAAGGCAAGCATTCAGACCTCCCGACGATAACCATCACAAAACTATCCAAGTCAAACAAGAGACTGAAGTAACTGGTATGTAGTGCGGCAATTGGCTATCAACCGCAACTCCTAAAACAACGCTTAAGAAGGTAGGGCGTACGACTGTAATATTTGCAATCATACTGCGGCAGCATATCCTTGGCGCTGCCATGCGTGAGGGACAGACATTGTGGTGTGATAATAATGGAACGTTGCACACTTTATCTCAAGATGGTGATACGCCGGGGACTCCAGCGCACAACGTGGCAACCAGTTCCAGGTCATATCAGTCGTCAAATCAAAAGACCTGGACCGGGCCTCCCCGGATACCGCATTACATACAGAGAGTTCCTCTCATCGGTTGGCCGGCAGGCGCGCCCAACTTATCTGCCTCCCGTTGACTCATCACTCCCCGCTCCGCGGCATGGCAACAAGGAAAGCACTACGCTCACTTTATCCGTGAATCACATGAGATAACAATTAAAATTAAGAAAATAAGCTCGTACCTTACGACAGAAGGTGTTGGAAATGTTCCCCTCCTACAACCACACATTTCTGGCATCATCTTAGGAAACTCCGATTCACACGCGTAAGTTCGCCTTCGTAATTGAGGCTATTTCTCTCCGGATATGTTCTTTCAGTACGTCCAACGTGTGAGGGTTCCATGCATACACTTTATTGTTTAAACTCCCCCATAAATAAAATTCAGAAACAGTTAAATTTGGGGACCGTGAAAGCCATAAGCCCGTACTAATAACACGGTCTTCAAAAATGTATTCAATTAAGTTTAATGTGTCATTAGCTGTATGCGCTGTGGCAGAGTCTTGCTGAAAATATTCATTTCGACAGTCACTGTCAGTCAGTTCATCACAAAATGGTTTGAGTATATTATCCCTGTATCTTTGTGCATTAATTGAGCCATGAGAAAAGGTGGGTCCTATAATTTCGTACCTATTCACTGCGCACCATACTCCGATCCGTTCGTCATGTAGAGGAATTTCGTATATACGATGGGGGTTTTCTGCACTCCAATATCTGTTAATCTGCGTCGAAACATACCAGCGTAAATGGAACCATCCTTCGTCAGAGAAAAGTATTAAGCGTGGATCAATTATTTCATCACTCACGTTTCGAAACATCCAATTACATAAACGTAAACGCTTATCATGATTACTTGGTTGCAGTTCGGGTACTACTACCTTGTATGGTTTCAATTTTAATATTTTTCGTAGTCCGCCATGCTGAGCACTTCGAAACCCAGGGTTCTTTTCCAATTTGAGGGATTTTGTAGGCGTATGTTCTAATCATTTTGCTAGTTCATTCACCTTGTTCTCGTTAAACACCAGTTTTTTAACACTTCTTATCGGGTAAAGAACCACTTCCTCTCAATTTGCTTACGATTTTCCGCACAGTCTGTCTGTGTGGAGGCCGTACACGTGGAAATTGTGTTACAAATCGCCTAACGACTTCCCTGCATTATTCTATTTTCATATAATTATCGTACTTAAAAAATCTTTCTTCTACCGAGTACACATGTGGAGGTATTCTGAGAATCATACCCGGAAGTAACATTTCCCAACTCGAGAAGCGTTGAGCGACAGATCAACACTTAATACACGTTCTAAGCACGGACCTGAACTGCGAAGTGCGGGCATTACCATGCTGTCGCTGCGCGGTGTAACGGGAAGTGATTTGTCAACGAGAGGCAGGTAAGCTGGATGCGCCTGCCGGCCAACCGATGAGAGAAACTCACTGTATTTATCAACATCGTTATCCGAGGTTTGCGACGTTTCCTGACATGGTCAGGAAGTGTGCAAGTACATGGCAAAACCCAGAATGCGAGTGAGTCCTTGAATACACTTGTAGCGAATGTTGCCCTAAAACAATATTTTGTACCCGCTACAGTTTTAAAACTACAACATATGAAGATGTATTTAATGATGGCAACATGGGATGATCAAAGCAATAGAGATATTGAGCTTCAACGTTGGTACAGTACACATTCTCATGGCAAACTGAATAGAATCAACACACAGCACCTCCCTGCAGCTTAAAAATTTGTCGAAGGCTTCGTAAAGGACACAAGATAGAAGAGAAAAGAGACTACAGATCTCTGAAAGAGAAGGAGCACGCTGATTACTGGTCTATATCTTTATCATGAAGTGAATCATTGGAAAAAAGTATGTCCAACCTAAACTGCTCCTTCTGAAAATACAATACTTCAGCGTTTATGAGCCTTCTTTCCAGAAATTGTAAATAATAGTGCAGTGGGCTATTCCATGTAAGTTTTCTTATGTATATACAACGTTATGGCTAGAGAAAATAGTAAACTTTGTTGTATAGGCCGAGAAAATGTAATAATATTTAAGAATGATCATGGGTTATTAATAAGGTCAAGGAGAGTTTTGAATTTACTTGGAATGTTTCAATATAAATAAAAATTAATACTTAATAATTAATATTATTTGCTTTACGTGCCACTAACTACTCTTTTACGGTTTTTGTAGACGCCGAGGTGCCGGAATTTTGCCCCGCAGGAGTTCTTTTACGCGCCAGTAAATCTACTGACACGAGGCTGACATATTTGAGCACGTCGAAATACTACCGGACTGAGCCAGGATCGAACCTGTCAAGTTGGGGCCAGAAGGCCAGCGTCTCAACCGCCTGAGACACTCAGCCCAGCTAGATAAAATTATATATGAGGAGCTACACACATCAAAAGAAGTTTTGCATCACCTTGGTGCTAAGATGTCCTGAACCTTTACAACCAAATGAAACAGAGATATACACAAACAACATTTCAGTTATCTTTATTGCTCTTGAAAACCACACATTGCAAGTTGTACAATCATACATCTAGCCTTTCTAAAGTTGTGGCAGCATACACCAGTACCTCTAACACCGAGTAGTACGTCCTCTTGCATTGATGCATGCCTCTAATCGGCGTGGCATACTATCCACTAGTTCATTAAAGCACTGTTGATCCAGACTGACACACTTCTCTACGGCGACCCGGCGTAGATCTCTCAGATTGGTTGGTGGGTCATCTCGTCCAAAAAAGCCCTCTTTAATGTACTGTATCCCAAGAATGTTCGTTAGGGTTCATGTCTGAGGAACATGTTGGCCACTAGAGTCAAGCGATGTCGTTGTCATGAAGGAATTCCTTCACAAGATGTGCAGGACGAGAGCTAGAATACTGTCGTCCAGGAAGACGAATGAAACTCCGAAATGCTGCCGATATGGTTGTACTATAGGTCGGAGGATGTCATTTCTGTGTCGTGTAGCTATTTCGGTGCCTTCCATGACCACCAGTGGAGTACGTCGGCCCCACATGATGCCACCTCAAAACATCAGCTGCACTCGCCGGACAGTGTGTCTAAGACGTTCAACCTGACCAGACTTCCTCCAAACACGTCTCCGACGATGTTCTAGTTGAAGGCATATGCGACACTCATCCGTGGAGATAACTTGATGCCAATTCTATCAGGTCCATTCGGCATGTTGTTGGGCCCATCTCTACTGCGCTGCAAGGTATCTAGGTTTCAAAGGTGGACCTCGCCATGGACGTCGGGTGTGAAGGTGTGTATCATGCAGCCTATTGCGCACAGTTTGAGTCGAAACACGACGTCCTGCGGCTGCACGAAACGCAATATTCAGCATGGTGACGTTGCTTTCAGTGTTCCACCAAGCTGAAATCCGTAAGTAGCGATCATCCACTGCAGTAGTGGCCCTTGGGTGGCCAAAGCGAGGCACGTCATCGACAGTTCCTGTATCTCTGTACCTCCTCCATGTCCGAACAACATCGCTTCGGTTCACTCGGAGAGGTCTTGAAACTTCCCCTGATGAGAACCTCCTCCTGACTCAGCGTAACTATGTGGATAAGATCAAATTGCGGTATTGACCTTCTAAGCATTGCATAACTACAGACAACAGGAGCAGTGTACCTCCCTCCTTGTGGAATGACTGGAACTGATCGGCTGCCGTACGCAGTCCGTCTAATAGGCCCTGATCATGCATGGTTGTTTACACCTTTGGGCAGGTTTAGTGACATCTAGGAACAGTCAAAGAGACTGTCTTTTTGATGCAATATAAACTTTCAGCGTCAGTGTTCCGGCGATCTTGGAACCGAGGTGATGCAACCCTTTTTTTGATGTGTGTATTTCAAAATTTGATGAAGATTATGCGACAAAAAAAGGAGCATTTACGTATTACGGGGAAACATGTAACACATTACAGTGTTGAAATAGCATTTGTCTGAAAAATATCGAGCAGGGGCGTTACTCATTCCTAATATAATACAAACACTTATATCTCTTGTAGTATGTGTATTTGGTGGTGACATACTAATTTGCGTGCTTCACGTACGTCTCATCTTAATAAGTTTCTGTAATTTCAGGAGTGAATGAGGGTGTAGTATACATTCTTGAGAGTTGCCTTTGACACTCTTACGTGCCTTAAGCGGGGTTGTCCATGTAAACTTGACCCTCTAAAATCAGGAGGATGTAACGTGACAAGCTCTGCTTTTGCTAATGGGTGGGTAGCCAACTTCCCCTTTGACTTCCACGTAGTAAAATAGAAAGAGTCTTTGTTGGTTATAATACATCGTCAGTATTCCACCGACCTCTCCAGGATGACCCTTTCCTGTGTTGTTGTATTCATGAGCTACCCATTAACAGCGGTGAGTAACCTAAGTGTGACATGCCTTTTTTGCAGAGAAGTTTCATATCAGTTTACTGGTGCCTGATTTAGAAAGGCTTGAGGACGAAATATGCGTATCCTTTACGGATAAATACCATGTTTTTGCAGCATTGTAGTCTCAAAAGTATATTCTGAGAAGATAGAAAACTTCATTCAAGTATTGTATACCCTGACAGTCACTCGTAGACAACGGTGATATTTTGGTCGAGTTATTACCGTCAATTTTTTTTTGCAATGGGCTTTACGTCGCACCGACACAGATAGGTCTTATGGCGACGATGCGATAGGAAAGGCCTAGGAGTTGGAAGGAAGCGGCCGTGGCCTTAATTAAGGTACAGCCCCAGCATTTGCCTGGGGTGAAAATGGGAAACCACGGAAAACCATTTTCAGGGCTGCCGATAGTGGGATTCGAACCTACTATCTCCCGGATGCAAGCTCACAGCCGCGCGCCTCTACGCGCATGGCCAACTCGCCCGGTATTACCGTCAATAAATTTTTTATTTTTATTTTTGATTGTTATACTAACCCACTCTATACTACCTTTAATTCGTCATAAACAGGACCCGGATTTGATGACCAAATTGTTCCAATAATGACCTGAAAATGAATATATCAAAATGACTGGAATTTAGGAAGAGATTACCCAAAAAAATAAGATTAATAAATATTAAATCCAAATAGTATATATACACGTAGCCCACACTAGATTTAATTAAAATGAAGTGAATGCTGTCAATAAATACCTTGTGTTATTTTCAGCATTATCATTATTATTATTATTATTAATAATAATAATACAAAAGTATTTGAGGCAATTGCATTTCACGGTTTTTTTATGTGTAGTTCTCCTTACAAGCAAAAATCCGAGCATCTGTATGCCGTCATTATCTAGACATTATGCCATCCATAAATGTATATCTGAAATGAAATGGAAGAACTTCCCTGCTAGCTAATCAAAAGCGTTACTGGACGAGAACTTACTGAAGATACTCTATAATGTGTCTCTGCACAGTTTTCCACATTGTTCTCATTCCGCATTCTAGTACATGATTGCCATCTTATGCAGGATATTGAATGCAAAACAACGTCGAATGTCTGTCAGTTCGTTCGTGTTTTTTTTTTTAACTCTAGACTGGTGAATGAAGCTTCTGATATATGAGTATTCACATTTGATTAAAGCTGCGATCATAGTCAGAGATGATGATTAATCAACCCAGCATTTGCCTGGAGTGAAAATTGAAAACAACGGAAAACAATCTTTAGGGCTGCCGACGATGGGATTCGACCACACCATCCCCCGAATGCAAGCCCATAGCTACGCCAAGCTAACCGCACGGGCAACTCTCTCGGACAAACAATATGAAAACCTTACTTATTTAGTAGGTGCGTATACCTCTTAAAGGAATTGTAAAACAAGAACGTTTTTTTTTTTTTTTTGCTATTGGCTTTACATCGTACCGACACAGATAGGTCTTATGGCGACGATGGTGTAGGAAAGGCCTAGGAATGGGAAGGAATCGCCCGTGGCCTTAATTAAGGTACAGCCCCAGCATTCTCCTGGTGTAAAAATGGGAAACCACGGAAAAGCATCTTCAGGACTGCCGACACTGAGATTCGAACCCACTATCCCCCGGATGCAAGCACATAGCTGCGCGCTCCCAACCGCACAGCTTGTTAGCCTAAAAGTATAAAAATCCTTCCTGTGTATTTGCGTTGGTGCGTGTGCACGCGCGCTTAGACATTGTGTTGGATTTACGGAACAAAAGTCAGTGTTAACTCATACCGCGTAGCACCGTTCTGCGGACAACATTCAACTTCCTTGCCTTTTATGTCAACACACGCGAAATGTAACATAGAGCATTTTTCGTCGTTAAACTTCAAATCATTATGGTAATGTGCTCCACAGATTTGGCGGTACCGGGCAAGTTGGCCGTGCGGTTACGGGCGCGCAACTGTGAGATTGCATCTGGGAGACAGTGGGTTCGGAGCCAACTGTCGGCAAACCTGAGGATGGTTTTCCGGGGTCCCCCATTTTCGCACCAGGCAAATGCTGGGGCTGTACCTTAATTAAGGCCACGGGCAATTCCTTCCCACTCCTAGGCCTTTCCTACACCATCGTCGCCATAAGACCTATCTGTGTCGGTGCGATGTAAAGCAAATTGTTAAAAAAAAATATATATAGAGAGAGAAAGATTTAGTGATATTGTCCTTGACGGCAGAAAAATCTCCAGCCGATTCCTTCTTGTCATGAAATGTACCTAACGTACATTATATATTGTGTAATAAGACAAATAGCATCCCATACGTACGATTTACAGAATTCCTATTAGGTGTTATAACGCTACTAATAATTTTCGAACAAATGGTGTGTATCCCAGAAGATGGAGGCCAAAACGTCCATCCGGCTGGACCTGAGGGTAGGTTCGAGGTCGACTCAGCCTGTAAGATTACAGTTGAGGAGCTATCTGACGACTGCGGTCTATAAAACCAAGAAAAAACGACCGAAAGAATTCTTTGCACTGTCCATGGGTCACCTTATAAACTGCAGGCCTTCGGACAGAGCAGCGTTCGCTTGGTAGGCCAAGGTGCATCACAGCCGCAATGGGGTTTGTTTCTGCTCATACTTGATGCTTGTCATTTAGAGGGACCTAACAGCTAGCTCATCGGCCCTCTGCTCATACAGTGTAGCGAAATGATACCAAAAGTCCTATTAAAAGACACAATATTGTGAAATAATAACCATTGAGGTATTTGCCCAGAAATAGGATTTTTATTACGTTGTCGTGGTTGGAAAGTTGTTATATTTAGTAAATATTATTTTGGTAGTTGCCGTACCTTCCTACAGCAAATGCTAGTTAATAATTTAAATAAACAGACCATGTACTTTTTAAAAATGATTAACTTGTGTAGATTCTGAGTAGATGACTCATATAATACCTTATTTACCTATTACTTGCAAAATAAACTTCATTGTCGTAAAGTGCAGGATGGTTCTTCATCTGACAAACAAACAAATGCTTTTTTTTTTTTTTTTTTGCTATTTGCTTTACGTCGCACCGACATATGAGGCGATGGTGACGATGGGATAGGAAACGTCTAGGAATTGGAAGGAAGCAGCTGTGGCCTTAATTAAGGTGCCTTGTGTGAAGATGGGGAACCACGGAAAGCCATCTTCAGGGCGGCCGACAGTGGGGTTCGAACCCACTATCTCCCGGATACAAGCTCATAGCTGCACGCCCCTATCCGCACGGCCAACTCGCCCAGTCAAACAAATGCTAGCTGTAAACATGATCTACGAGGGTTGATTCAGAAGTCATGGCAACGAGATTTTATTTACCGAAAATATGCCGAAAATGTAACGTATCAATTTGAAGAAATATTGCATGAACTTCGTAATGTTAACGGTAGGCGGGGTATGCGTGCATCATTTTGGCCATGACCACGCTCCCTACGTTGGCTGTCTGATGACAACGATGCATAATCTGCATTGGACTTTCTGCACGACATCAATTATTGTTTTCTGGAACTTGCTATAATTAACTCACTTTTCCTCTGCTCATTTCAATTATTAGCCAGATGCGATAAAACTCAGATACTCTGAGCTCTCTTAAGACAATATTAGCAGTAAGCAAAGGTTTTTTATTATTATTATTATTATTATTATTATTATTATTATTATTATTATTATTATTATTATAGCCTTTGCTGGCAAGATGTAGTGTTGACAGTGCACTATGTCTTTTGGTATGGGCTAGAATTAAATTTGTTATTTTCATTGCCCTGTCTCAGTCTCATCGTTGACTTTGACAAATGAAAGTGACCGAGGTATGAGCGATGCTAATAATACCATTCCTTATGCAGCCAGTCCCTGCTATGAATGGTGTGAAAATATCACTCATAGGGTCGGTTGGTGCATGCATTTCAGTGGGCTTGGCAGACTCATATGTAACAGCAACTTCTGGCTCGGTGAGGAAAGCAGCGGGAAACTACCTCACTCCTCTTTTCCCTAGTATGCCTCATCAGTGACGCCTAGACTATTTATGACAGCTGTTGGCGGAACTGTGGAGGATCAAACCAGCCTTTGGGCTGAATACCCAACATACATAATTATTATTATTATTATTATTATTATTATTATTATTATTATTATTATTATTGACTACCTAACCAAGACGGTTTGGTTCACGGCTTGCTTGGTTCAGCCAAAAGCCTCTGGTTTCGATTTCCTGTTGTAAAGCCGAAAAATTTTGAAATGGAATATTCGCTTCCAGAGAAACGCGTGGACCTGGGCGCATAAAACTAGCCACTCTATCCAACTTAATGCCAGGGTTACGGATGGATCGAAGCCTTCACATTCCACTTTTCCAAGGACCTTCATGCTATATACGGAGATGACTTTGCAATTATTATCATTATTGTTGTCATCAAGAGGTGTGCGACAGGCTTCGGCAGCCGGTACAATTCCTATCCTCACCACTAGATTGGAGCTTCATTTATTCCATTCCTGACCTCGTCGAATGACTGGAAACAGGCTGTGGATTTTCATTGTTATCATCACATTCATAAAGAAAATTTGTGTTATCTTTTTCATTTATAGAATGAATAACATGTTATCATTTTAACTCAGAATTTGTTGTTGTTAAGCTCGGATCAGAAATGAACACACTTACAAATAATTGATTCTCTGTTCTAATAGGGAGAATTAGGTCAGGTGTTCATTGGCTTCAAATATAGAATTTAAAGTTTTGTAAGAAAAATATCTTTGTTAATCTACGGAATAATCGGGATGGCAGTGATAAAATCGATATGGTACGAATTTCAAGCATTAATCTACAGCTTGATATCAAGAACTCAGCACGCACTGCAATAAACAGCCACTTAAATGCTAACTGAGCTGCAATTACGTTTCACAGAACAAACCAGTTATTGTCACCGATAGTATTACAAAGGAGGAAAGGTAAAACGTGTGAATTAATCAAACCCTGGGACTGAGGGTGAAATACTTGTTGATATTCTGCATGTGTTGTCAATCCCCAATGGGTTACGGCTATGAAGGAGGCCTCAACGCATGCTGTATTTCATTTCCTTAGCAATCATTTATTCTGCAAACCACACAGGATTACAATCCACAACAATTGTGGTAGATATGAACATTTATGAAAATGCCTCTATTTTGCTGGTATCAATTGAAGCTAGGGAATACTGAAGTTACCAGGCATCATTTCACAATAAACTGCTGTCGACATAATTTTGTCATCATGGACGTGGTTAATGTCAGCACAATTCCCACTGTTACTGCGAAAGGGATACAGTACTTCATTACACTTGAAATGAATTCTTTATATCGCTTTACATATTTAATTATTAGTGTAATGAATTGCACACAATGTTGTGAGCCTGTACTTCGGCGGTTGGGAACCACATTTCGTATGTATGCAAGTATTTGCAATTGCGGTACCGAGCGTGTTTGCCGTGCGGTTTGGGGCGTGCAGCTGTGAGATGGCATTCGGGAGATGATGGATTTCAACCCCACTGTAGGCAGCCCTGAAGATGGCTTCTCCGTACTTTTCCATTTTCACACCAGAAAAATGCTGGTGCTATACCTCAATTAAGCCCATGGCGGCTTCCTTCCCCCTCCTAGCACTCTTCTATCGCATCGTCGCCATAATACCTATATGTGTTGGTGCGACGGTAACTAACTTGTGAAAAAAAAATCCATACGGTTCCCTTCTGAGACTTTTTAATGCGAAAACAAAAAGCACGCATTTGGAGTAAATAGAGTTACATATATATTTACATATATCCCCTCCAGCGTCTTGGGGGGAGTATGGAAATTTAACTGATGACCCCAATGCCTCACCGGGGCGAAACACTGGTAAATTCACGTTGGGAACACCCTGTAAAGCTTGAATAATTTTATAATCCTCGCAATCGAAAGTACAAGATCCATTTTAGGAATTTAAATTTTGAAATTCCATATCTTCGGCAAAGAAACAAACTCTCGAATGTCGTAATGCTCTTCAATGGGGCTTTTAAACTGGTTCAGCCCCAGGAAGGTAGAACCTCTAATGTGGGTAGTATATGTTGTGTGAAGTAAACTGAGTGTCGCTGTAGTGGACTAGAATGTAAGTGTGGTGTGTAAGTTGAATGAAGCCCTGATCCACAAGAATTACACGGGCGCTGTTAATCTCAAACGAATCAACCAAGAATCAGATTTTTAGTACTCAATAACGGAGGCAAATCACATTATTTTAGTAATTTCACAATTTGGCTGGTTTGGAGGTGACGAATATATTCAAGTACTCTTTGACAACATTACGGTCACCAAATGACTTCTCCGTAAGAGAATTCTGCAACTTCGGACAAAAGGCTAACTGGTACACCTCCGTGTACAGTGAATGTGGAGAATGTGGTAAGAAAATGCAACAGATTTCCTGCAAATTTCTGTGGGTAACGGAAAATATATGAGGTATCATTCTAATGTGGTAGATCATACCAACTTTCCTGCTGATTAGTTCTGCTCCCTTCTGTTATATGTTGCAGTGTTTATCTGAGTGTATAGGAATAGCTCGTCCCTCTAGGTTCAAAGCATAGGGAACATATTATTTTGTAAACCACCATAATACATGTCATCATTTGGAAGTCTATGTTGCGTCATCCAGTGAGATATTTATGTTATATGCTCACAATCACGAGTTTCAAACGCAACGCTGTCTACTGGCATTTAAGAGGGTTTCAATGAGGGAAAACCGTACCATTAGATCTACTGGCATGTTAAGCAACGCGCGAAAGGTCAAATTTACGCACTCCACCCTGTGTTAAAATCTGCATATCTTGATTAGTTGTCAAATAATTATTATTGTTATTTTACCCGTCTTGACACATTTTATAGACGGAAAAATATCATGTGCCTAAAACAAATTTTTCCCTCAAAATTATTGATAAAAGAATACACTCTTTATTCTCTATGATCGAACTTAAATGAAATTTTTTTAAATATCACCCTGTTCCAGCATATTACATACTTTATTTTCAAATAAATTGTCGACATAGGGGATGTTCGAATAAATATTTTCCTAACTTTCTAATATAATTTCTTCCTAATCTTCTTTTTGTTTCTCCCGGTTTTACAGCCGGATACTCTTCATGACGCAACGCTATGTACAGGGTTTCATTCTTTCCTTGTGTGTTTCTGTGTTGGTTGTTAGTATGGTGAGTCGTATTTGGATGAGGAGAGACAGTATACAGGGTTTTTCACCTAACATGTTACACGGAAATAACTTCTAACGATTAAAGATATCGGCATTCTGTTTTCATATTCGTAAATAGTACCCAGGGTCTTGTAAAATAACGTGCTACTTAGTCGCATGGGGTGATTAATAACCGAGATATTTATATTAACTCCATATTTTTAAATAGAAAGGCACAAATTCGTACAGCTGGCCTAAAAGTTCAACTACGTACAAGTTCAAATATGCAAGAATTTTCAAAATTTGAGATATAAATAAGAACAACATGCACGGTTTTGCATGCCGCATCTGACGGCGTGAAGTCGGGCAAGGACGTATTGACGCGCAAGTAGTTTACTGGGAGTGAGTTCAGCCACAGAATGGATACCAGACATGTAAGCACCTCGTACACATGTGATGGGTTTGCAAAGTGTGTATGACAGGCGAACTCATGACAGGACAGGTAGGGTTGATGTGTTTAAAAGGAATAAAGTAAGTACTTTGCCTTGAGGGGAACGTAACGAAAGCTATCCCACTGTCGGCAGCCCTGAAGATGATTTTCCGTGGTTTCCCATTTTCACGCCAGGCAAATGCTGGGGCTGTACCTTAATTAAGGCCACGGCCGCTTCCTTCCAACTCCTAGGCCTTTCCTATCCCATCGTCGCCATAAGGCCTGTCTGTGTCGGCGCGACGTAAAGCAACTAGCAAAAAAAAAAAAAAAATAGTAGCGATTGCATGACAACATCCACATTTTCAAACACTAAGTTTACTCCAGAACAGTAATGCTTATACGGTCGCACTTCCAGTAATGCATCTTGTTCTTCGGGTTCCTCTCCAGACCTACGTGATTAAGACACTCGAAGGGGTACAGAGAATAGTTGTTGTTATTTCATTTCCGGGGCTTGGACATCGTGGTCGTGTAGCCCCATGTGCTTGGGTGTGTGTGCGTGTGTATGTGTACTCTATGTCTGTTAGAATGTGTCTGATAACATGTGTTATTGTGGTGTCTGTAATACTGTACTGTATTTGTAATTCCGGTGAGAAATTGGGACGGAGGCGGCCGTTGTCGTAAGTAAGCAACCATCACGACAACTGCCTGGAAAAGTGAAATGGCGTATGGCTTTTTGTGCCGGGAATGTCCGAGGACAAGTTCGGCTCGCCAGATGCAGGTCTTTTGATTTGACACCTGTAGGCGACCTGCGCATGGTGATGAGGATGAAATGATGATGAAGACAACACATACACCCAGCCCCCGTGCCAGCGAAATTAACTAATTAAGGTTAAAATTCCCGATCCTGCCGGGAATCGAACCCGGGACCCCTGTGGCCAAAGGCCAGCACGCTAACCATTTAGCCATGGAGCGGACATCTGCCTGGAGTATCGGTGGGAAACCACGGAAACACTTCCAGGATAGCTGAGATGGGTACCGAACCCACCTCTTGCCCGTTTTGCCTCACGAGGCTGAGTGAACCCCGTTCCACCCCTCCAATCAGAATTAAATTGCTTATCGGAGCCGGGAATTGAACCCGGACCACCGCGGCGACAGCTACGAATGCTAGCCGCTACACGTGATTAAGAAACTCGACAGGCTGCGGAGAAGAGTGGCTGTGTGTTGTTATTTCATTTCCGGGGATTTGACAGCGTGGTCATTTAGCCCCGTTTGCTTGTGTGTGTAGTAGTACAAAGCGCACCTTGTTTTGTGCTGGGTTATTTCAGGCGAACGAGCAGTGTTACCAATGCTGCATTACTTGGGTTGGGATAGGTTAGACATTAGGAGACAAAGAGCATGACTTATTATGGTGGGATGTTCATAGCTGATCGTGGTGTGATGGCAGCCACACTATGATTTATTTATTTATTTTACACGCATTAATCTCCGCGGAGCTCAAGCCCGACTGTAGTAGCATGCATTCTGGAGAGCGCAGGTTCGAGTCCTACCTCGCCCAACCTGAAAGTGATTTTCATGGTGTCCCATGTTCAACACCAGGCAAATGCCGGATAGGTACTTTGGGATAGGCCACGGCCGACGTCCTTTCCAAATCCTTCCCATTCCCATCCGTGGGAAAAGACGCTAAACTGAGCGCAACCTAATACACATGGATGTCAAAACAAAACAAAACCAAACAAAGCAGAACAACTTTAATCTCCCTTCCCATTGTGTGTTTGCCAGTCATACAATAACGTTGCATACCCAGGATATGTTACGGTACATCACATTATGTTTACAGTACATGCCTGGTATCCGTTCTGTGGCTGAACTCACTTCCAGTACACTACTTGCGAGTAATTGTCCTTGCCCGACTTTACGCCGTCAGATGCGGCATGCAAAACTGCGCATGCTGTTCTTATTTATATCTCAAAAAGTAATTGACCGATTTTGAAAATACTTACATATTTGAACTTGTACGCAGTTGAACTTTAGGCCAGGTGTGTGAATTTGTGCCATTCCATTACAAAAAAAAATATGGAGTTAGTATCAATATCCCGGGTATTAATCACCCCATGAGAATAAGTAGCACCTTATTATACGAGATCCTGGATACCATTTAAGAATATGGAAAGAGAATGCCGATATCTTTAATGATTTTGAAGTTATTTCCGTGTAACATGTTAGGTGAATAACCCTGTATATTAAGACGAATACAGACAACTTGTCCAGAACCAGGGAAGTTAAATGAATGAAAATAAAATTTCCTGTGGCCAGGCGAGTTGGCCGTACGATGAGAGGCGCGCGGCTGTGAACCTGCATCCGAGAGATCGTTATATGCTAGTTGTTTTACGTCGCACTGACACAGATAGGTCTTATGGCGACGATGGGGCAGGAAAGGCCTAGGAGTGGGAAGGAAGCGGCCGTGGCCTTAATTAAGGTACAGCCCCAGCATTTGCCTGGTGTGAAAATGGGAAACCACGGAAAACCATCTTCAGGGCTGCCGACAGTGGGGTTCGAACCTACTATCTCCCGAATACTGGATACTGGCCGCATTTAAGCGACTGCAGCTATCGAGCTCGGTCCGAGAGATCGTGGGTTCGAAGTCCACTGTCGGCAGCCCTGAAGATGGTTTTCCATGGTCTCCCATTTTCACGCCAAGCATATGCTGAGGCTGTACCTTAAATAAGGCCACGGCCGCTTCCTTCCAACTCCTAGGCCTTTCCTATCCCATCGTCGCCATAAGACCTATCTGTGTGTCGGTGCGACGTAAAGCCACTAACAAAACAAATTTCCCTGTGGAGCCGCGAATCGAACCTAGGGCCCTGTGAGCTGAAGGTCATTTGGCCAAGGATTCGGAATGGTTATTTCAATAAACACCTCCAATATCAGTACTATCTCACTTATTTTATTATTCACCTCTGAGTTGACAAGGAAATCAACTCATACCTCTCAGTGCAACGCTTTGGCGTCATTATATAGTAAAACTACACCACTTTGAAAACATACAGATGTATTTATAGCTGATTATTTAATTTCCCAATAAAGCCTGCAACTTTTGCGCACCTTACCATACTAAGTAACATCCTCAGAAAACAACAATTTATACTGCGAACGTATTTTTATAAACAAATCATTTACTGTGAAGAAGAAATGACAGCCGATGGCGCACATAAGCGTAGCAATACGGGTAGATATTACTCTACCTCATAAACAACCCATTAGTTATACAGAAAGTTAATGATACCATGTTATGACCCACATTAAATGCAGAAAAGCTATTTTATATATATTATACAGTTAAATACGAAAATATTCTATTTTATTCCCGGTGACCGAAACACGACAAAATGTTCTGGAGGTTAATCTCCTCAAAACAACCATAAACATTGCAATGATTGTTATACGCACACGATGCATTCGGTGCAAATTATAACGCCAAAAATATGAACATTAAGGGACTAAGTGTACTTCGGTAGACAACAACGAAAGTTTCTTAGTTAGGTTAGACAAACGTTACACGCCTATACCTACTGAACCAAGAGCGTAAAGTTCCCAATACGTACCTCCTCTTAAAAACGTTCCTGTTATAAATATATTCTATTGATTAAATAACTGCACGAAACTGTTTCTTAACAACGATGTACTGAGGTAGTAACAGAAAATGGAACACTGAGTTCCAAAATAAAAGTTGAGGGAACACATTCAACTGTCATACTGTGGAAAGCTCTTCTCCAAACTCCTATCAATAACATGTATACAGGCTTAACTATAATAAAATCCATTTTTTTCTGGTTGTTTTACGTCGCACCGACACAGATAGGTCTTATGGCGACGATGGGATAGGAAAGGCCTACGAGTTAGAAGGAAGCAGCCGTGCCCTTAATTAAGGTACAGCCCCAGCATTTGCCTGGTGTGAAAATGGGAAACTACGGAAAACCATCTTCAGGGCTGCCCACAGTGGGTTTCGAACCCACTATATCCCGGATGCAAGCTCACAGCCGCGTGCCCCTGACCGCACGGCCAACTCGCCCGGTATATCATAATTCAAGCCATAAGAATTCTTCAACAATACGTTATTAATCCCAGGGAAACTACTAAATTTGTTAATCATACTAACAGATGCATACATAACTAACTACGCCAACTATATCTTACACTACTGGATTGCAAAGTCCGTATCTTCCTCGTGAAGAAAATAGTTCAGTACGAAGCGGTGATATCAACAATGTCGTCTAATCAACGAACATTTCTGCTCCAGTATCGTTCAATTGGACCGTGTACAATATCTAGGATTCAAAAGATAATATGAGGATTAAGATAGGCACTAGATATCTCAAAATAATGCGATACGTTTCAGCGTTATTTAATAACTCACACAGCTAACACTGGATGAGTCATATTAATTAATGATTCCATTTCGCAGAGAATATTCTAAGTTCCCAAACTTTGATATGTTCACGAGGTTTGAGAGTCGCTACCATTGCAAGAAATTTACCTTAAGATGAGCCGGAGTCGTAAAAACCCTTCCCATCAACTCTGAGCACTAAGCTTACCTCTAAATTTCCATGTTACTCAGCTTGTTCGAAGTCCCAGTGTGTGTGTAGCTTCCTCGATAAAATGAAGTAACTCTCGGAAGAAGACAGCATAAACTTCCCCCTATTTTCTCATAAACTTCATAGCAGAGGGCTAGATAAGTGTAGACAAAGAGTGGAGCACTCATGATGATCATATCCAGTATCTCCTTTATAAATATTTTCAAATGAAAGTATGAAACAGAAATGTAGAGGAAAACCCCGCTTGTAACACTTGCCTTCACTGGCTCTGTGGTTTCGAAATACAATGTTACTTTTGAATGAAATGAGTAATAACCAAAGAGGACCTTATACGTCTAGGAACGATCTTTATGGCATTTTTTTTTAAAATATCATAATTATCTCTGCGCAATAGCCACTTATGAGCTACAATATCCACCCTCGGCACTGGAATCTCATGGATGAGATATAATGGCTGTGGTTTCCTTTTCCGTAATTCAAGCCATGAGAATACCTAAACAATACATTATTAATCCCAGAGATGCTATACACAACTACTCGTAAATACGCCAAAATAACTTAGTGTAACCGTCTTCGCCCTAAACACTTTTGTACGCGGCGCTGGTCAACAATATTACAATCTACAGGAGCTGTGGCCCGCCTCTGTGGTGTAGTGGTTAGTGTGATTAGCTGCCACCTCCGGAGGCCCGGGTTCGATTCCCGGGTCTGCCACGAAATTTGAAAAGTGGTACGAGGGCTGGAACGTGGCCCACTCAGCCTCGGGAGGTCAACTGAGTAGAGGTGGGTTCAATTCAAACCTCAGCCATCCTGGAAGTGGTTTTTCGTGGTTTTCTACTTCTCCTCCAGGCAAATGCTGGGATGGTACCTAACTTACCACGGCCGCTTCCTTCCCCCTTCCTTGTCTATCCCTTCCAAACTTCCCATCCCCCACCCAGGCCCCTGTTCAGCATAACAGGTGACGCCGCCTGGGCGAGGTACTGGTCATACTCCCCAGTTGTATCCCCCGACCGAGAGTGTGAAGCTCCAGGACACTGCCCGTGAGGCGGTAGAGGTGGGATCGCTCGCTGAGTCCGGAGAGGGTAAGCAGATTAAGAAAGAAAGAAAGAAAGAAAAAAAAAGAAGTAGCTGTGACATTGGCTTTACGTCGCGCCGACACAGATAGGTCTTATGGCGACGATGGGACAGGAAAGGGCTAGGACTGGGAAGGAAGCGGCCGTGGCCTTAATTAAGGTACAATCCCAGCATTTGCCTGGTGTGAAAATGGGAAACCACGGAAAACCATTATCAGGGCTGCCGACAGTGGGGTTCGAACCCACTATCTCCCGAATACTGAATACTGGCCACACTTAAGCGACTGCAGCTATCGAGCTCGGTCACTTCATTTCCTTGTAGGATATTCATGAAAGGGATAATTTCACTGTGAACAGTTTCAGAAATATTCACATTATTAAATAATTTACCGAACGCGTATTGACTACGAAGCTTACGTTATATGCCCTTAATAGACACCCATTTTGTCGAGGTTTCCGCGATATTAATCTGCTTGGGTACAAAATCAATACCTATTTAATTGCTTATATTTCCCTGATTTGAGCATTTTATTTTGAACACCAATTATGAGCCGTCATATAAGCAATTGTACAGAGAAGTAGTCAAGGTGTTGGCTCCGAAATATACTGTGCACGGTTTCCACTCATCATCGAGCCTTGCTTCTTCTTATTCACATTAACTGCCTCTGTGGTGGTAGAGTGTCGGCCTCCGGATCCCAAGATAGCGGGTTCAAACCCGGCAGAGGTAGTCGGATTTTCGAAGGGCGGAAAAAAGTCCAGACACTCCATGTCGTGCAATGTCGGCATGTAAAAGATCTCTGGTGACACATTTGGTGTTTACCCGACAAAATTCATTAAATCTTACTGCCATAGACGCCCAAGAGAGTTTTGGTTTACTCGGTCTGCCATCTAGTGGGCCTAGAGTAAAACGGAACGTCGAAATTGACGAGCAGACAGCCAGATGGCGTCAAATTGAAATGTCTGCACGCGGTAGCTGAGGCCATACGATTATTATTATTATTATTATTATTATTATTATTATTATTATTATTATTATTCACTTTTTCCTTATACCGGTACTTTGTTTCCTTTCGCTCCTCTGTAATACGTAAAAATGTACATTCTTCATAGTCAACTTCCTTAACTGAGCGTTATTGAATATGTCACGATGTCAACATGCCCGGAGCCCCTTTATGTAATGTGGTACATGCCTCTTTTGCGCAATATTGAATGTGGTGTAGATACATGTTAGTATAAGACGCATTGTGCCGGAAATAACAAATAACTTTGAAATATACTGAGAACAATACTCAGAGTCCGCCTCTGTGGTGTAGTGGTTAGCGTGATTAGCTGCCACCCCCGAAGGTCCGGGTTCGATTCCCGGCTCTGCCACGAAATTTGAAAAGTGGTACGAGGGCTGGAACGGGGTCCAATCAGCCTCCGGAGGTCAATTGAGTAGAGGTGGGTTCGATTCCCACCTCAGCCATCCTGGAAGTGGTTTTCCGTGGTTTCCCACTTCTCCTCCAGGCAAATGCCGGGATGGTACCTAACTTAAGGCCACGGCCGCTTCCTTCCCTATTCCTTACCTGTCCCATCCAATCTTCCCATCCCTCCACAAGGCCCCTGTACAGCATAGCAGGCGAGGCCGCCTGGGCGAGGTACTGGTCATTCTCCCCAGTTGTATCCCCCGACCAAGAGTCTGAAGCTCCAGGACACTGCCCTTGAGGCGTTAGAGGTGGAATCCCTCGCTGAGTCCGAGGGAAAAACCGACCCTGGAGGGTAAACAGGTTACGAACGAACAATACTCAGAATTGACGATTCTCAGCTCTCTTGGCAATATTTAGCACAGTGTTCGCCTTTAACGCAATGAACTTGAAAATTAATGTAGATACCTTTTTTACCTGCACTAGCACTGTATTAATCGTGGCAACGGATTGTAACATTTTAACGACGAAACACCTAAAATCACGATTTATTAAAAGTCATCGACGATTGTTTAATGTCTATATTCGAACATACTACAATATTTACGCAATAGTCAGAACACCCCGTGGTGTAGGGGAAGCGTGCCTGCATATTACGCGGAGCCCCTGGTTCGATTCCCAGCCAGGTCAACAATTTTTACCTGATAAGAGGGCTGGTTCGAGATCCACTCAGCCTACGTGATTGGAATTGAGGAGCTATCTGACGCCGTGATAGCGTCTCCGATCTATAAAGCCAAGAATGATGGCCGAGACGATTCGTCGTGCTGACCACACGACACCTCGTAATCTGCAGGCCTTCGGACTGAGCGTTCGCTTTGTAGGCCAATGCCCTTCAGGGTTGTTTAATAATTAGACCAATTGTGACAATTCCTTCATAGCAAATTAAAACTATTTCTTATTTTATGACGACGTAATAACATTGAAGTCCGCCTCTGTGGTGTAGTGGTTAGTGTGATTAGCTGCCACCCCCCGGAGGCCCGGGTTCGATTCCCGGCTCTGCCACGAAAATTTAAAAAGTGGTACGAGGGCTGTAACGGGGTCCAATCAGCCTCAGGAGGTCAATTGAGTAGAGGTGGGCTCGATTCCCACCTCAGCCATCCTGGAAGTGGTTTTCCGTGGTTTCCCACTTCTCCTCCAGGCAAATGCCGGGATGGTACCTAACTTAAGGCCACGGCCGCTTCCTTCCCTCTTCCTTGTCTATCCCTTCCTATCTTCCCATCCCCCGCAAGGCCCCTGTTCAGCATAGCAGGTGAGGCCGCCTGGGTGAGGTACTGGTCATTCTCCCCAGTTGTATCCTCCGACCAAGAGTCTGAAGCTCCAGGACACTGCCCTTGAGGCGGTAGAGGTGGGATCCCTCGCTGAGTCCGAGGGAAAAGCCGAACCTGGAGGGTAAACAGATGATAATAATAATAATAATAATAATAATAATAATAATAACTTTAATAATAATAATAATAATAATAATAATAATAATAATAATAATAATAATAATAACTTTAATAATAATAATAATAATAACATTGAAATTATAATACGTGGAAGTGTGAAGTGGTTTACAAGCATGTACATTACCAAGGAGGACATTCTAAGGACCTGTAACACGAATACGTGTTATGGGTCATCGTCGAAAATCTAAATCTCACTACAAGTGTACTATGAAATCTATTAGAACCACAAACAATACAGACGTAGGGAGACACACTGAATATTATTACCACTGGTAAATGGAATAACATACAGCATCGTAATCTTCATTCTCGTTCAGTGTTTGGAATATACTCCTTCGGTATCTCCAATAACTTACTTGCCATTCAGTTCGGACGTTCCTCTGTCCAGTTGAGGAGAAATGAAATTAATCATTGCCGTAAACATGGCGACGTTTTCTAATAATCAGAAATGATGTTAAAACCTAGCAAAAATTAATAATATCATTAATACATTGAGAAGTAAAACAAGCAAAATGAGATAACGAAGATAGTTTTAAAAAATGCTAATATAAATGTTTAACAGATAATATACATATTTACCATTACCTCTTCCCATTTATATTCAATAATCGCTTTCATTACCTGAGATGTTAGCGTTTTTGTCTTTAATTGCTACTTAATACGTCACAAGTATCATGAATCAAAGATGACAGCAGTGAGGAAGTGCATGTGAGAGAGCTCCGTAAACCACTGAAAAGTGGCAATCTGTGAGTAGTAAAACAAGTTATGGAAAAGTAAAGTCATCTCCGTACAGGCCATGAAGGCCCTTGGAGGGGTGGAAGGTAAAGACTTCCACTATCCGTAACCTCGGCACTTGATGGCGCCCGGCCGCCACCAGGAATTAACCTGGTACTCATTTTTGGTGTAGGCTGAGTGAACCTCATGGCCATATGAACCTCCGGAAATTTTACGACTTTCTGACGGGGAATCGAACCCACGTCCTTTCGAGAGAACCAAGCACGCCTTTACCACCTCGGCCAGGCAGCCCCTAATATAGGCATATTATTAAACAACACTCAGTAATTAGATACCTTCATTCATAATGTCTGAAATGTCTGTGAACGAGCGGATTTCTTTATTGGAGGAAAAGCTTAATTACATCCAAGCTCGCTTCGAGAAGGCAACGCACGACGTCAACAACAGTGCTACCACCCCCGCAGATGTTTCCCTAGACGCAGTCGCCCTTGAGTTCCAGTCTTTCAGAGCTTCTGTCAACGAGGAGCTCAAGGAGGTGGTCAGAACATGCTGCAATGCACAACCAGATCTCCAAACTGGACGACCTAATCGGCGAGGCAGAGCAGTACAGCAGGAGAAACTGCCAATTACTACACGGGGTGGCAGAAGAACGTCTATGATAAAGTTTTCGTTGTTGTAGGATCCCACCTAGTGATAGACTTGACGGTGAACAATTTAGATCGTTGCCACAGGATTGAGAAACGAAAGAGAACAACAGCTGAGGTAGCGAAGGGAGGGAATATGCCCATCATAATAAAGTTCACGCGATATCACGAACGTGATCGTATCTGGCGTGCAAAGAAATCGCTGAAGAGATCGAAGATGCTGATAACAGAATCGCTAATAGCAGCGAGAAAGGACATTCTAAACGCCGCGCTTGACCACTTCGGTCAGAAATATATATGGACTCAGGATGACAAATAATTATTCTAAACTCTGACGGGAAATATTACAGGTTACCGCACTAGTTGACCTTAACAATGTTATTCAAGCAGCTAGGGTGTGAAGCAGTGTAATGAATTAAATAAAATGTGGATATCCGACTCTATGGCTACATGGTCAGCGTGCTGGCCTTTGTTCTCAGGGGTCCCGGGTTCGATTCCCGGTAGGGTCGGGAATTTTAACCATAATTGGTTAATTTCGCTGGCAGGGTGTATGAGTCCTGTTCATCATCATTTCATCCTCATCACGACTCGCAGGTCGCCTCCGTGAGTCAAATAAAATGACCGAACTTTTCCTCGGACACTCCCGGCACTAAAAGCCATACGCCATTTCATTTAACATGTGGATCATTCTTCAAGAGAGAGAGTGTGTGTGTGTGTGTGTGTGTGTGTGTGTGTGTGTGTGTGTGTGTGTGTGTGTGTGTGTGTGTTGCTGGTAACAGTCAGCGGTCTCTTTCTCCAGGAAGTCGAGGGGAGTACGCATAGTCGCTGTTAGTCTATTTGCAAGATAATACTACCAAACTGTTGGAACAAATATATAACCTGGCAATGGTCTTGGCGATGGACTAAACAATACTCACCCCTCCCTTCACAACAGGCAATCTTTTGAAGCAGACTCTTTCCGACACAACTCAGTACTTACAGCGTTGTCATATAAACGCTCTCTCTCGTCCCGCTCACACTGATAAAATACGGGGAATTGTTGATGATAATAACTTACACGTCTTGTGTTTTAGGAAAAGTTGGCTCACCTGTGTCACTCCATCGGTGAAATTCTTTATTATAGGAACGACTTAAAAGGTAAAATATTATGTACGTCATCGCATAGCGCTCAGCCGGGACCTGTCTCCATTTATACAGGTGAAATATTATATGCTGCCTGAGGGCAACAGTATGCAATAAATGGTTAAATACTTGGGAGAAAGTCATACCATTAATGGGAATTAAAGAAGGAACTAAAAGGAACGGCAAGGAGAATGAAGGTGGCTTTCGGAGTATGTCATGGACGCCATCCAAGCCACATTAATATGTTCAATCAATCAATACTGATCTGCATTTCGGGCAGTCGCCCAGGTGGAAGATTCCCTATCTGTTGTTTTCCTAGCCTTTTCTTAAATGATTTCAAAGAAATTGGAAATTTATTGAACGTCTCCCTTGGTAAGTTATTCCAATCCCTAACTCCCCTTCCTATAAATGAATATTTGCCCCAGTTTTTCTTCTTGAATTTCAACTTTATCTTCATATTGTGATCGTTCCTACTTGTATAAACGCCATTCAAACTTATTTGTCTACTAATGTCATTCCACGTCATCTCTCCGCTGACAGCTCGGAACATACCACTTAGTCGAGCAGCTCTCGTTCTCTCTCTCACTTCCTCCCAGCCCAAACTTTGCAACATTTTTGTAACGCTACTCTTCTGTCGGAAATCACCCAGAACAAATCGAGCTGCTTTTCTTTGAATTTTTTCCAGTTCATGAATCAGGTAATCCTGGTGAGGGTCCCATACACTGGAACCATACTCTAGTTGGGGTCTTACCAGAGAATTATATGCCCTCTCCTTTACATCCTTACTACAACCCCTAAACACCCTCATTGTGCAGAGATCTGTACCCTTTATTTACAATCCCATTTATGTGATTACCCCAATGAAGGTCCTTCGTTATATTAACACCTATATACTTACAATGATCCCCAACAGGAACTTTCACCCCATCAATGCAGTAATTAAAAGTGAGAGGACTTTTGCTATTTGTTATTGTCCGGTGGGCAAAAAGGGTAATGTCTATGCTACGGAAACCCTGACTAAAGTGACAGATCCAGTCACTGATAAATGAGATGGAAGTTTCCTAAGGAAATTAGTTGGTCCAAAGAAGTAACCGATGGTGTGCCTCACCTTCTGCTTGAGCCAAAACCAAGGGCTCTGTGAAGAAGTCGTGAAAATTGCAACTGCTATGGCAAAGAGAGGTCTAGTTTTCTATGGACACATCAAGAGGATTAATCCTGGAAGGCTGTCCCACTAAATACTGACCAGTCAAGGAAAAATGCTAAATCCAAAACCTGATTGAGTGAGGATGTCGAAGACGGAGAAATAAAGCAACGATCAGCCTTTAGGAAGAAAGTTGCACGGATGAGGTGTGCACCCGAAGAACAACTTGCAAAGCCACGAAAGATTTTGGTGGAGGAGCGAGAAAGAGAATCCACAGACTTAAGGACCTTAAAAGGGAGTGAAAGAAACACAGACGCTTTGTTTAAAGGTAGATCATGTGTGCTCGTGACGATGAATTAATTATTATTATTACTATTATTATTATTATTATTATTATTATTATTATTATTATTAATTATTAATTATATTAATAATAATAATAATAATAATAATAATAATAATAATAATAATAATAATAATAATATGTCATTCATTCAACTTCGCTAATTGGCCACCTAGGGACCACGATAAGCCTCACTTCACGTTCTGTCATTTGTTCACTTTTTGCTTAATCCACATCGTCTTCGTTAGCTCACTGTGTTTAGCACGACGTTCTTCTGTCCATTTCGCACCAGTTTCCCGTTTTTCGTCCCGGAAAGTCCCAAAAGTCAGATAGCTGCTCTAAAATGATTTCGGTCTTGTGCATCTTGTGCTTGTATGCTCAGTTCTTTCAGATCTTTCTTGACATAAACGTACTATGGCATTGCCGTTTTTGGTTTTGTGTCAAATATACTCAAGATACGTTTCGTCCATCGAGAGTCGATCATCCGTCGTGTATGACCATAGAAGCGAACTCTGTCTTTACTCATTGTGTCCGTGATCTTCTCTATATTAGAGTATATTTCTTGCTTGGATTTTCTAATGTAGATGTCATTTTTGTAGTGTGGGCCAAGTATAGTTTTTAGGACCTTTCTTTCTTTCCCCTCTAAATCACGAGTAAACATATCTCGGACAGGACAAGGCATTGAGATGCATACAGCGATACTGCTTTGATAACGGTGTTGTAGTGACGAATTTTTGTGTTCAGAGAAAAGCACTTTTTTGTACATATTGCAAGTGGTTTGGAAAGTCACTTCCATTTTCTTTATTCTTGCTGCTATGGCCTCTTTATCAAGTCCATTTTGCTGAATCCATTCTCCAAGGTATTTAAATTTATTAACACGGTTTATCGTTCCATATTTGGTGTTTAGTTGTGCCGTATCATCTTTGATATTTGACATTACTTCTGTCTTTTGAAAGGAAATTTGTAAGCCTGTTTGTTCTGCTACTTCCTTTAACACATTGATCTATTCTGTTGAACTTCCGAAATTTTCAGTCATCAGGGCTATATAATCAGCGAATGCTAATCAATCTATTTCCACCCCAGTTTTCTTTGTCCCAATCCTTAAGGATTTGTAAAGGTTTCTTCCTTTTGACGTCTTTCGCCACTCCTGTATTCCATTCTGAATTACGCAGTTGAACAAAAGAGGTGACAGCCCATCTCCCTGTCGAACGCCTGTCTTGATCTCAAAGGGTTGAGAGCCACATCTTTGGAATTTTACTTTTGATTTGGTATTAGTTAGCGTTACCCTTTTATCGCCAACAGTTTCTCATCGACTCCCATTCCTGCAAGTGTGTTAAGCAACACATCAAGGTCGTATACGTTCCGGAAGTCTACAAAGTCGATACATAGGTTCGACCTCTCAGCATATGGGAACCTATTATGGTTTTTACGTTAAGTACTTTTCTTCTTAATTTGTTTACCCTCCACGGTCGGTTTTTCCCTCGGACTCAGCGAGGGATCCCACCTCTACCGCCTCAAGGACAGTGTCCTGGAGTTTCAGACTTTGGGTCGGGGATACAACTGGGGAGAATGACCAGTACCTCGCCCAGGCGGCCTCACCTGCTATGCTGAACAGGGGCCTTGTGGAGGGATGGGAAGATTGGATGGGATAGGCAAGGAAGAGGGAAGGAAGCGGCCGTGGCCTTAAGTGAGGTACCATCCCGGCATTTGCCTGGAGGAGAAGTGGGAAACCACGGAAAAACACTTTCAGGATGGCTGAGGTGGGAATCGAACCCACCTTTACTCAGTTGACCTCCCAAGGCTGAGTGGACCCCGTTCCAGCCCTCGTACCACTTTTCAAACTTCGTGGCAGAGCCGGGAATCGAACCCGGACCTCCAGGGGTGGCAGCTAATCACGCTAACCACTACACCACAGAGGCGGGCGTTAAGTAGTTGTTCTGCACTTTATTATTATTATTATTATTATTATTATTATTATTATTATTATTATTATTATTATTATTATTATTATTATTATTATTATTATTAACCCCAAATCGTTCGCGGATTCAAACTGTATAGCCCGTATCAGTGATCACTGCTCAGTGATCAGTTTGCAGTAGAATATCGAAAGTTCATAGAAAATTCCTTGTATTGTCGGCTACGTAGGCCTCCACCTAGCACTTGGGGATAAGAGGTACATAAAGTATCACAGTTACTTGCGCCTCTGGTTCTTTTTGTTTGTAAATGGGAATATTTTTCTAAAGAACACCTGACTTGTTGGAGATGCTTTATTTCCGAGGAACCAATCTCCGCTTAATGGCGCATTCGAATAGAGCTTCCTTACATGCTTCCTTCGGGCGAACAACATAAAACTAAAGTGGACGTTGAATGTATAATGGTAAAGGGAACCAACTGGAAGTCGTATAACGTTAGGAGGTGCGCTGCTGTTAATCCCTTCTCGGCAAGTTTGGAGCAGAATCTGCAAGTACAAGACTGGAGCAAAGCTGTGTTTTTAGGACACGATTTGCTTCCATGAAGAATGTGGAAACTTCGGAAACAAGAGATATTCACCATCGCTCGTATATTTTCATGCATGGAGAAAGACTTAAATCTGTGCAGTAATGTAATAAAAACGATCGTCAGAGATTTGTGATGGGAATCTTTACATTACGGGGATAATATTGTCACTTGTGGTCATTAGAAGCAGGGATGATGATGATGATGATGATTGTTGTTGTTTGAAGAGATCTAACACTCAGGTCATCAGCCCATTAGAAATACTTTTTTCTTTTAAAATTTGCTTTACATCGCATCGACACGAACAGCTCTTTGGCTACATGGGATAAGAAAGGGCTAGGATTGTGAAGGAAACGGCGATAGCCTTAATTAACACACAGCCCAGTATTTTCCTTGCGTGAAAATGGGAAACCACGCAAAACCATGTTCAGAGCTGCCGACAGTGTGGTTCGAACCCATTACCTCCCAAATGCAAGCTCACAGCTGCGCGACTCTAACCACACGGCCAGCTTACTCGGTCCATTAGAAAGAGTTGCACATCGGATATGACAAAGCCTCCTCAGCATTCACAGACCGAAGAAATGTACATTTGATCAACTTGGTTTTCCAATTAAGACGGCCACTTCTGAAGACGAGGAATGGAAACCTGGCAGAAGTCAGCGGAATTTCAGGGTTTTTAGATGTTATCAACTTTGCATTCAGGGCTTCCGTTTCATTGTAGAATTTCTTCCTTTCCTTCATTCTTAATCTGTTTACCCTCCAGTGTTGGTTTTTCCCTCGGACGCAGCGAGGGATACCACCTCTACCGCCTCAAGGCCAGTGTCCTGGAGCGTGAGACATTGGGTCGGGGGATACTACTGGGGAGGATCACCAGTACCTCGCCCAGGAGGCCTCACCTGCTATGCTGAACAGGGGCCTTGGTGGAGGATGGGAAGAGTGGAAGGGATAGACAAGGAAGAGGGAAGGAAGCGACCGTGGCCTTAAGTTAGGTACCATCCCGGCATTTGCCTGGAGGAGAAGTGGGAAACCACGGATAACCACTTCCAGGATGGCTAAGGTGGGAATCCAACCCACCTCTACTCAGTTGACATCCCGAGACTGAGTGGACCCCGTTCCAGCCCTCGTACCACTTTTCAAATTTCGTAGCAGAGCCGGGAATCGAATCCGGGCCTCCGGGGGTGGCAGCTAATCACACTAACCACTACAGCACAGAGGCGGACTGTAGAATTTCTGCGAGAGAAAATTCAATTAAAATCTGTACGAAGTGAATGGGCATTAAACATTATTGATATTACTATTGGTAGTAGTATTAGTATTATTATCGTCCAGCTTCAAGTTTTAAAACATGTCCGCTGATGAAAAAGCAAAACGCAATCACATGATGTGCTGAAATAAATTAGACTTGGCATCCAACCGTTACATAAGCCTGAAATTCAATTCACATAATGGGCACGCATTATTTACATAAATTACATTAACTCTTATTATTAATAATAATTATTATTACAATGAGCAGATATAACGTCAGAAATAGTCGCAGTTTATAACGAAGGTCAAGTTAAATCTAAATCCAAAATACAAATCACGCCATCCAATTAATTCGTGACTGGAATCAAATCTAGAATAATCTCCAATCAAGTTGAACTCGAACACATCGGTAGCCTGAGCTCATTAGGAGTGCCAAATTCCCTACGGTATACTGGCCTTAGTGAGAGAATCTATACAACTACCTACAATAAATCACATGATATTCCAATGCTCAACAAATGCTCCTTGCTAATCTATGCTCCGAAAATATCTGTGCTTCAATAATCTAATTGGTTCGACGTCCTGGCTGCATCTTCTAACAGCTTAATGCATTCAAACATATCAGCACAGAATAAAATTCAAGTACACATCCTGACATAGTCTGTAGAATACCATCAGGATGTACTAAAACAATCAATTCAAACCACTTACAACTTCTGTTTCTTTTCGTTTCACCATCTGTTTAACGTCAGTGGGTGATCCCACCCTTACGGCCTCAGAGGCAGTGTTCTGTAGCTTGAGACATTCGGTTGGGGTACAACTGGCAAGGAGGACCACTACCTTGCCCAGACGCCCTTTCCTTATAATACAAAGGATCCAGACTGCAAACAAACGGGAGATAAAATGCTTGTTTCTTTCGAAGATTTAGACTGTGATATGTGCACGTGTTACATTCACATCTGGAATTATTAGATTATTGAAGCACAGATATATTCGGAGCACAGATTAGTAAGGAGCATTTGTTGAGCATTTGAATATTATCTGATTTATTGCAGGTAGGAATGCTCAGTGAAGAGCAAGGAGAAATATTCCACCAGGATCTAAAGGAAATTGAACGCTGATATCAACGGAAATGGAACCAAACTGTGCTGGCAGTTTACTGCTGGCTACTGGAGAGAGACAAACCAACTATATCTCACAAAAGAAAAAACAAAACAAAACGTAGTTTCTTAAAATAGGTCAAGATAAAAAATTGAAACCGTGGACTTGCAATTTAAGAAAATGTTACCAGGGTTATGAAGGATATAATTCGGATAATTTGGCTCCATGTATACAATTGTTATATTCATAAATATAACAGTGTAATGCAAGCATGTTCAAATGAATAAAAATAGAAATAAAATAAAGTAAATCTTACAAGTGATAATGGAGCGTATTAAGCCTCAATAGGGTATATACAAGAGTCTTATATATTCATTTCGATTTTGCAAAGAAATCTGATGTGATACACACACACTGACTTGAGTTCTGTATTCAGCATGCCTGAAATATAAAGCATCAGTATTTGAACTTTATGAAATGATCAGAAAGTTTAAATTCGCAGCCTAGTGTTATTATTTGAACTTTCTAGTAACTTTCCATTTCGTACTTTGAAGGAATACAACGGTTTTCCTAGAGGTTAACGCAATTTCACAGCCCAAGGAGATTTATAGAGGCGATTTGAGGTGCAGAGAAGGTGACGGGGTAGACCGTGGGTTATAGAATGGTCTGTCCCGTAATTTACCTTAGTACATGAAAATAGAAAACCACGGATAACCAATCTTAGGACAAACGACCGTGGGAACCAGCCCCTCCGCCTCCCAAAAGTAGAGTTGAAAGGCTAGCCAAAACTAGCCGCTGTTAAGCCAAAGCCTACTCCACTCGGTGATTTACACTTTGTACTCATTTTTAGTATTTCCCATTAGAGTGTCCTCGTAGTTTGAGCAGTCGGCACCATCTTGAGAACAGTGCGTCCATTGAAATGAAATGGCGTATGGCTTTTAGTTCGAGGATGAAATGATGATGACGATGAAAACGACACATACACCCAGCCCCCGTGCCAGCGAAATTAACCAATTATGTTTAAAATTCCCGACCCTGCCTGGAATCGAACCCTGGACACCTTTGACCAAAGGCCAGCACGCTAACAATTTAGCCATGGAGCCGGACGGTGTGTCCATTCACTGCAGCGTTATCAACAATATGTTGCAGTTTCAATCTGACGAGATCTCGTGTTTCTACGTGAAAAAAGTCGTATTTTGGACCAGGAACGAGGACTATGTCCGTAATGTACTGCGTTCTCTAAGGAAATGTTATGGGGCAACTTAACGCAGCATCCCATTTAAAGCTATGAGTCAATGTCACTTGCAGTCTTATTAGTTCCAAATTGGAACGTATGTTCATTAGGAGTGAAGACAAACTTGGCTCGGAAGAGGAAAAATAATGAGAAAGAAATGCGTATACCGGGTGAGTGAAGTAAAACTGGGCAGGAAAATAATTAAAATAGAACTGACGCGGCACTGACCCTTGTTAATGATGCTGGGAATGGCCTCATGTGAAGAAATGAAAAAGTGAGTATCCAAAAGTCCTGACTCACTCATAAACCACCGGCAAAAGGTTTGGACGCTTTAACACATGCACAAAGTAAATTTGTAAGGATAGAGATGCAGGTCCTTCTTGATAATTCTTTCGACACGACAATCTATTAATCTATTAATTCCCACTTGCACAGATTAATTAATTCATTCATTTCGTGTGCTAATGAGGGTGGACGGCATCTGATATATGTAAGTAACTGCGTGTTATTCTGGTGGAGGATAGTGTTATGTGCGGTGTGTGAGTTGCAGGGATGTTGGGGACAGCACCAACACCCAGAATCCGGACCGTTGGAATTAACCATTGAAGGTTAAAATCTCCCACCCGGCCGGGAAACGAACTCGGGACCCTCTAAACCGATAGGTAGTACGCTGACTATTCAGCCAACGAGTCGGACACTTGCACAGATAAACAGTGTTGAGATTTAGTCGGACTTCCTTCCAGGATTTCCCTCAGTCGAGGAAAATTTTCTGATATTTGAACTCCTTACGGATTTAATTCGCTACAGAGCCCGTTTCACGCTATTTTGCCAATAAGTTTTGCAATGCAGACTTTGCTGGAGTTTTTGCGAAAACACTTCCAGTCTTAAGCTTTTATGCAAACAGTTCGCACAGGTTTCCCACGAATCGTGTTTCGCATGACACTCGACAATGAACACGCGTTGTTTTATCGTGAGCACCATTTTGTGTTGCATTCAACTGGTCACTAAACACAACTGCTCCTCTCACTCACTCATAATAACACAGCGACGTAATGGGGAGATGCGGAAGTTGCGCACTAGCAGACATGTGACAGCAACCGATTAGTACATCGAAATCGCGGCTTCCAGCATTTTCTGTGATGGGCAGTTCTCCTGTTCGTTAACAAGGGTCAATTCCGCGTCAATCATATAAATATTTTCCTGGATAGTTCTATTTTGCCCAACCATTAAAAGACACCATCCTTTGTGAGGTAGGACTGGTAACAAGTTTCCTCTTGACCAGGTCACCTTAAACCCGGTCTAGAAAGCCAAGAATAACGGCCGAGAGGATTCGTCGTGCTGACCACACGACACCTCGTAATCTGCAGGCCTTCAGGCTGAGCAGCGGTCGCTTTGTAGGCCAAGTCTCTTCAGGTGCTGTAGTGCCATGGGGTTTAGTTTGATTTGTAGGTCACCTTAAAACTTCGTTCATGAACTACCGAAAGACAAAATAAATGTACACATCTCACACAGTCGATGGCAGGGAGAAATACAATTCTCTAATTCATAAAAATGATGATGATGATGATGATGCTTGTTGCTTAAAGGGGCCTAACACCTAGGTCATCGTCCAGTAATGGTACGAAATGTAATTTCAATTTAAAAGTTGAACATCATCCGCTGAGCAGAATAAAAAAATGTGATGATGAATGAATGGATGGAAATGAATTTTAAACAATCATTGGATCCGATCCAGAAACTAACATGTCATATACCGAGCTCGATAGCTGCAGTCGCTTAAGTGCGGCCAGTATCCAGTAATCGGGAGATAGTGGGTTCGAGCCCCACTGTCGGCAGCCCTGAAGATGGTTTTCCATGGTTTCCCATTTTCACACCAGGCAAATGCCGGGGCTGTACCTTAATTAAGGCCACGGCCGCTTCCTTCCACTTCCCAGGCCTTTCCTATTCCATTATCCCATCGTCGCCATAAGACATATCTGTGTCGGTGCGACGTAAAGCAAATAGCAAAAAAAAAAAAAAAAAAAACTATCATAAACAATAGTATTACTGACCAAGGGGCTGCTTCTAAAGCACAAACCTGAATCGAGGATGCTTGTTGTCTAAAGGGGTCCAAAATCGAAGTCAACGGCCCCTCATAATGGTACTTATCGCTAGTAAAGTAGAACCATGCTATTCATCATGCTGCTGTACTAATCAAAAGTAGCGTAGACATACGATGTTCCACACATTACGGTACTACTCAGAAGTATTGTACTTTGTACATCGCACAGGTAACGCAGGCCTATGATGTTTCTCATATAATGGCGCATATCCCAGGCAATGCAAAACCATGTTGTTCCTCACCTAGGTGTACTAATTACTGGCGCGGGTGTTCCCGTGGTGTTCCTCACATAGTGGGTACTAGTCACAAGCAACGCAGAACAAGGTGTCGCCCATATAGTGGTACTCATCACAGGCAATGCCAAGACCCGTGGTGTTTCTCACAATGGTACTAATCACGGGTAATGGAAACCCACAGTGAACCACTCTCTAGTGCTACTAAACACAGATTTATTGTGTACCTAACATAGTGGTAGTGAAATGAAATGACGTATGGCTTTTAGTGCCGGGAGTGTCCGAGGACATGTTCGGCTCGCCAGGTACAGGTCTTTCGATTTGACTCCCGTAGGCGACCTGCGCGTCGTGATGAGGATGAAATGATGATGAAGACTACACATACACCCAGCCCCCGTGCCAGAGAAATTAACCAATGCTGGTTAAAATTCCCGACCCTGCCGGGAATCGAACCCGGGACCCTCTGAACCGAAGGCCAGTACGCAGACCATTCAGCCAACGAGTCGGCATAGTGGTAGTACTCGCAAGTAAAGGCAACCCATGGTGTTCCCCGCGTGATGGCGCTAATCGCAAGTATTATTATGGTCTAATACAAACATCCCTTGGTTGCTCCTTTCATTCGCCTATAAGGACAGGCAGGGGGAACCGTGGGTGTAATATTCGTCGGCGTCCCCCCCACACAGGGGTAGAAAGAGAAACAAGGAGGGATCCGTCACTTCGAAAGATGAATTAACGGACGAAGAAAGGCGAGGGCCACGAAGGGCGTGAAAATGAAAGACTCCCGAGGCAACGAATGCTCTAATACCGTTTGAGCCGGAAAAGAACAAGAGTTGACCAAGGGAGGTCGGACAGGAGTTATAGGGCAGTGGGGCTCCCACAGCGGGCTAATCAGAGGCCGAGGAGCGGGTCACTCGACTGCTGACTCAGTACCGAAGGAAATTTGAATTCGACGCACACGAAATTTGAATTTGTACACAAAGCCACGTGCTCTAGTTTGTAAACAAAGTCGCGTGCTTTCTGACAGCTGTCAGAACCTAGTAGTGTAGCAATGCCGATTACTGACTAAGGTCATTGGCCCCTAGTATAGTAGGTTTAAAATGCCGATTTTGGATTTTTACATAAGAGAGCGAGGCTAACATTACAATTGCTATCCTGATTGCCCTTCCCGACGCATAAGAGGGCAATCGTAACCACATGGAGGGGCCTAACATAAGTTTTACGGCTAGATGCCCTTTTCGTCGTCGACAGTCGTTATCATTGAGGGGCTCAACATTACAGGACGTAGTCCTACGGCAAGATGCCCTTACCGACGCCAATTGCACAAGATGGTGGCTATACACAGCTCTTTACGAGACGGCCTAGGGACGCTTGCGCAAGATGGCGGCTATATACGGCTTCTTATGGAGAAAGATGACGGCTATGGGCAACTGCGCAAGATGGCGGCTATACACAGGCTCTTGTGGCGAAAGATGCCGGCCATGGGCTATTGCACAAGATGGCGGCTATACATGGGCTCTTGCGAGACGGCTAAGAGTGCTTACGCAAGACGGCGGCTATACAAAGTTTCTCATAGAGAAAGCTAGCTTAGAGGCTACTGCGAAATTTGGCGGTTGCTCTTATGAGACGGCTTAAGGGCGCTCTCGCAAGATGGCAACTTTACACTGGCTCTTATGGAGAAAGCTAGCTGAGGGGGCCTACTACACAAGATGGCGGCTATACAGAGGCATATATGGAAAACGTAAGCTTAGAGGCTACTATGCAAGATGGCGGCTATGCACAGACTCTTATGAGATGGCTTAAGGGCGCTTGCGAAAGATGGTGGCTGCTCTTATGGAGAAAGCTGGCTGAGGGGTCTACTACTCAAGATGGCGGCTATACACAGGCTGATATGGAGAAAGCTAGTTTAGAGGCTACTACGCAAGATGGCAGCTGCACAGGCTGTTATGACCTCCTCCTCCTCCTCTGTCGAGGAATAGCTTTATGTCTCTATCGAACAAGTTTAAACATGCATTAATATAACGACGCGATCTTTTGCTTAAGGCTAGAGTGAGCAGGTGCTATTATTCTGTTTTAACCTGCAGCGATGACGTCATCATAGTTATGCATGTTTAGACTTGTTCGTTATGAAGGTTACTTACTGACTGAAGGTTTTAGAGATAATATGAGTAAGAATTTTTATTTAGTCTTCGATATACCGTGGTAGAGGTTAGAGCGCTTTATTCGAACATGACGAGAACATTAATAGTTGATGTACAAGGCTTCTGTTAGAATGCAGTGTGTTGTGGCCACCAAAACTTGTTAGTTTAGTATTTAATCCACCTTTTCCTTACTGTTTGCAAACAGATGAAAAAAATCAGACTCAATGGATCGAAAAAAATTTAGGTTTGCAGTGGGGAGAAAAAGGAATACCTTGTCGATTTCTATCTTCAATGATTAACGCACATATTTCAAGAGCAGATCTTGCTTTTTAAAAGGTTGTGAAAACAAGGAATGGCTGCGTGCGTATCTACCATCATCGTGTGAAATTATAGACATGCATGAATTAGGGTGTCCAACCTTTAAATCTCTTCTGAAGGAACATAGTAGAGAAACAAGTAAACAGTCTTTACAACATGTGTACATGCTCTTTGATTGTTTGTGTTGCAGTGCATGTCCGGAGGTGAACAACATGTGTAAACCGCAGTGTCAAAATAACGTTAGTGTGAAATGAACATTTGTAGAGTAAGGCAACATGTCATTTCTAAATGATACTAAGTGTAACGCAGTTGAAAATGCAATCGTAAAGTTTTATGCATCCAAAAAGAAACTAAACACTTTTACTGAAGAAGAGTTAAATGCATTACCAAAGGCATTTTAGTTAATGTAGCTGCGAATTCTGTAGAAAAGATCTGGGATAAGGTGCCTCGTGAGTGGACTCAAGGTCCTGTTTTGTCAGAGCTTCAAACGTGTAGTTTACGTCATGAACAAGTGAGTTTAGGTAGGAGACCATTTGTGAGACAGTGCCGTACTTGTCAACTCATTAAACTGTATCACGATTTGTCATCAGCTTATAAACACTTATCATGGCTGCGAAAAGAGTAAACAAGTTGTCGCAGAAAAAGGTGAAGAAACGTGCTGGGAGAAAGGTGAGGAAGCATGCTGGGCATGGGCTCAACAATAAAGTGACTGACCTTTTTCCCTTCGAGCTTCGTCATCCTAGTTACGGGTACTGAGGCCCTAGAACACGACTTGACGTTCGCTTGGTACATAGTGTTCCTGGTATTAATATGTTAGACGCTGCCTTGCTTATCGACAAAACAATCCTGAACTAAGACGTGTAGCTGATGAAAATCTGCTTCGTAAAGCTATGCTGGGTGTGTCGTCACCTAGTGCTTCAGTTGCTGAGAATATAGCAGCTCTTGTTGTTGCCGGTGCAATAAAAGGAAAACTGTTACGAGGTAGTGGCAAAGACAGTAAAATAAAGAAAGTAAAAAACAGATTTACTTGAAGAAAAAGAATATATTTTGAAATAAATATGAATTGTGAAAACATATTACAGGTGTTGTATAATATTAATCCTACAGCATGTCCTAAATTATCTAGTAGTAATATATTGTTGTGTATTAACTTAGAAAATTAGAAAATTAAAAACACACAAGATTTAAAGTACATCCTCTTTATTAATCCACGAATTAAAGCTGTTAGTAAAACCAAGCCATTTAACATACAGTTTATTCCCACGACATCGAATAATACGTTCAATTAAATAGTAATCAGGATATTTTGTTTTCTGCAGTTCTTCAATGTAGAATCCTCCTTCAATAGGCTGTCCTCTGGGATCGCGAAGTGCATACCTAACTGGATTAGTAAGCTTAACACTCCTGATTTGAGAAATTTCAGTGCTCCAGTTGGGAGTGTATCCTTTTACAAAGATAGACTTGTGTTTGCTAATGCGAACAAAATCACCTTTTTTAAAGCGATAGCAGCGCGGATCAGGTGTTTTAATTACAAGATGAATAGCATCCAGGCGAGGTGTATTCTTTGTAACAAGACGTAGCTTTGTTCCGATAGTGCGATGAAGTTTATCGTAGTAGGTAGATACAAGTCTAGGTAGCAGATCAGTCCAACGATATGAACCTTGTTCCGTAAATTCTCGCCACATCATTGTTTTGAGTGTACGATTAAAGCGTTCTACAACCCTTGCCTTGAGGTTGCCGAACGTAGAGTAGTGCTGAATGCCAAGTAACTTGATGTAAAAAGAAAAAAACCTTGTTGTAAAACTTTTTACCTTGATCGGTTTGAAGAAAACTTGAGCAGCGTTTCGATTCTTCAACAATATGTTTAAATGCATCTTTGATTGAGCTGTAGTCTTAGAACGCACAGATTGTGCAAAAGCAAACTTCGAGTACACATCGATAGCAGTAAGTAGATACCTACACCCCTTATTGCTAGAGGCATATGGAATCATTTCTACTAAGTCTGCTTGCCATAGGTCATCTTTTCCTCGTGTAATGACGCGTCTGTGAGAGTAGGTGCGACGTGCTAGTTTATGTAACTCATGTTCGATGTTTACTTTTACATGTGAGATCTTATCTTCACGAGCCATTACAAAATAATACCGGCATGTTGTAATTCTCCCTCTATTTCTAGAATTTCTGATTCGTGACCTGTGTGACTAGCATCTTGCGATGCTCTTAGAAGTTGTAATCGGTCAACGAGTAAGTTTGGGTCATTCCAGTATCTTACGTCTACACACTGCAATAAAGGCTTGTAGATAATATTAAGACCAAGCGCAGTCGGAAACAGCTTAGAAATAATCTCACGATACTTGTGACACATATTTGCATTTACAGCTTCTGTTCTCTTGTAATTACGTCATGTTGCGTCAGTAGCAAATAGTATTACTATATATTTTTTAAGATCATCTTTTAAAAATATATACTTGTCAGGTATTCGTGAGAAAAGAAGTTCTAAGAGTCCTTTCGTACGTTTATAGGTAACACCTTTTACAATAAGTTTGTCGCTATTTCCTATCCAGAAACAGTCGTCTTCGTAGCGAATACCGTAGGTGGTGTCAGTTTGTGCTGTAAAGAGTTTTTCTACTTAGGGTGCAAAGAGAGATCCATAGGTATATTGAATAAAAAGTTCTAAACTGATTACGATACTCTGGCGTGACCATAACCTCAGACAAAGATGGTAAATCTTGTGTGCGATATAGTAGGTGTTTCAGCAATAACATCTGTAGTTAAAAACTCAACACGCTTAGATGGTGAAGTATCGTTAAGATCTTCTTCCTTATCCTCTTCTCCTTCATCCCCTTCTTGATCTATATCTTGCTTCTTCTGTTCCTCATCCTGCTTCTCTTCCGTTTGCTTTTATTGTTTGTGCTTCTCTTCTTCTTCATGCTTCTCTTTATTATATAATGTTTGCATAGAAGCAAAACTTGAAGTAGACTGCAGCAATGAAGTAGAATTTAAAAAATCATTTAGTGGTGTACCTAGTTGCGTTTTAAAAAATAAATCCGTGTCTGCTTGAGTACGTTTAAGCTCTTTAAATTTCCGTCGAATATTGTTTCGAGCATGTATTATATGTTTTGTAATCTTCTTGCTAGATGTTAACATGGTGATTGTTTTCGTTCAAGTAGTCACTGTAATTCTGTGTTGATGCAAATAAAATGATCGAAACCCATGCTATATCGTCCATGCTGAAAATCACTTTCTTTGCCAATAACTAAAAAGCTGTAACGATGTGATGACCAACATGTAGCACCCATACGTTTAAAGTCATTGAATATCCTATCAGTGTTAACATGATGGTCGTATACATGTCGCATGTTGCGCTCATCTTACCCGAAAAGCACAATAATATTTGCGTTGTCGCGTATCAACTGCTTAGGCACACGAGAAAAGGTTTGGCATAAATAGATGCAATCAACATATTTATATCGTCCCATACTAATGAATGCACGAATAACATTTTGCTGTTCTGTTGCGACATCGTCAAAGATCATAAGAGAATTAGTAATCACATCGTCCGGTGATGGTACTTGCTCATGTGAATTAAATTAAAATATTTTATTCCATCTTTAACCAGATCGTGCATTACATTTTGTATAATAATATATAAAGCGGTTGGTAGAGTGACTTTGCGAAAACGTTGATATTCTCGAAGCGTATACCATTTAAAGAAGTAATAAGTGTAAGTAAAATATTTGTATTTCCGCATCCCGATGGGCCTAATATAATACATCGAACAGTAAAAGGAAACTAGGTTCCATGACATTTTTCGTAGTTGTACTAGTAATAGGTAAGATATGTAGCACAATACCACTAAGAGGTAGTGTGTCTTGCTGCTTTATAATCTTTATGATAACTGAGTAATAAAGTAGGCAATATTAATGTATATATATGTAAAACGAAACAAAAGGTAACGTTTAGTTTAAAATTTGCTCCTGACGAGTAAAGCCATGTACATAATGGTGAAACGATAAGAAGGAGAAAAAAAAACTGTTGGATAGAAAGGTGCTATAAAGGCTGCAAAAAAGCTATTCGAGGGGAATACAATCCGCGTGTATCTATTACCAAGATGCTGCGCGCAGCAAGAGCCAGAAGTTCTCCAAAGTGCAAAGCAATATTTAGTAAACGTGCACGAATTATTCCTCTACCATTACGAGGAGAATTTCTTCCTGCGCTGTTTCCTGGACTAGCAGCTGTAGGGTCATTGCTGGGTGGTGTTAGTGCTGTAGCAAGTACTGTTAAAGCTGTAGAAGAAAAGAAACAACAGTTGAAGGAGAGTGAACGTCATAACAAGACGATGGAGGCAATTGCATTACGTGCCAAAGGCGTAAACGTGAAGCTAGCGCCATACAGAAAGGCCTTGACATCTACATATCTCCAAAAATCCTCTACTGAATGCACTGACACATCGAGATCTGACGCACCAAGAAGTTTTTACGTTTGCTAAAAAACTAGGAATTCATTATTTTCGAGGTGTGAATATGCGCGATCAACTACCAGCGTGCCCACGTGAACATGAACGTGCCGTAATTAACTTAGACAACAGTCGTGGACCTGGAACTCATTACGTTGCCTATGAAAAACGTAAATCTAAAGTATGGTATTTCGATAGCTATGGATACTTACCTGCTCCTTTTGAGCTCATACGTTATTTCGGAAGCAGTGGAATCATTGTTTACAATAAAAACCGAGTGCAAAAATTCAATACACTCATGTGCGGACAATTATGTCTTATGTTCTTATATCAAACCCAGACAGTAGAGAAGGAGCATTAGTGTGCACGTGATGACTAACAGGGAAGGAACGTTTGCTGTACGTGGAGAAGGACCTGAAGCAACCGTCTATTTTAATCCACCAATCGAACTTGGATATCGGCTCTATAGTCTTGGACTAGTATCGTTTGAAAGCTACAATGAAATCTATAATGTGCGTGATGGTGTAAACAAGTTCTATTACGATAAGTATGTGCTAACGCTACCCTCAGGCACTTATTCAGTAGACGATATTCATGACTATAACGTAAGTACGTTAATTGATCAGTTTAGAGAAGAGAGTTTTGTTAATCATAATTACAAGTTCTCAATTACTGTAAGCAACATTACAGATAAATGTGTTATTGAATCATCATTTAAGATTGACTTCAAATCAAAACCTGATTCGATTGGTCCATTGCTTGGATTTTCACCAAGGGAACTGCTACCGAACGTACGTTACGAGTCTGATCAACATATAACACTCTTCGACGATCATCATGTAAACATTACTTGTAATATTATTATAGACTTGAATAGTAATTTATAACCTTCGCACGTCCTGCACGATTTTATTAATACAGAGGAACGTGGATATACTATTCGTGAGAAACCGGTAGTAGTTCTTTATCACCCTGTGTCTGTAAATCACATTAGTAACATCACTCTTAGGCTTGTAAGCGAACATAATCAGCTTATTAATTTAGATCGGCACACGTACGTAGCTTACAAACTTAATCACAAACCAGTATGGAAAACAACTATAAAACATGGTGTACATCCCGAAGACATACTACATGTTTGCGAAGACTTATCGAGTTAACAGATAACCATAAGCAGATACTCCAAGACTTAGGTTATACGCTAAAACAACAAAATGGAAGAAATGCGAGACATTATGAATACAGTAGAAACTCGTGAAGGTGTAGTACGAAGTGAGCTTCATTTCTATCAAAGTTTTACGTTTGGATTAAATAACAATGATGAGATTCACTTTATTATTAATCAGCAAGATGTACGTATACACCCTACTACACGAAAACTACATCTATATTGAAGGACGACTAGATAAGTCAGATGGAAGTGGACCAAGCACATTGCAACTAAACAACCATGCTCTAGCTTTCTCTTTTCTGAAGCGCGATATGAAGTAAATAATGTCGAAATAGGTAAAACGAAGAACGTTGGTATTACAAGTGCAATGAAACTCTTCCCTTCTTTTTCTGATGAAGAAAGTAATCTTTTGCGGATGGAGGTATGGTGTCAAAAAGCTACAAACAACTGGATTAATAAGGACGGAACTTTTACAGGTATGTTATCATTGAAACATGTTTCTGACTTCGCAGATGACTTTACACTATTATAATCAACGCAAAACAAGAGCTTATTCTGATTCGTGATCGAAGTGATTACAATTCTCTTAAAGCAGCAGAAATACCAGTAGACTCGAAAATTACACTACATCGTATATTGTGGAGGATTCCACATGTAGCATTATCTGATCGTGAAAAACTTCGATTGCTCAAGATTGTCGAAAATTAAACACCATTACCTATAAGATTTCGAAGTTGGGAGCTGCATGAATATCCTGTGTTACCCCCTACAAGCAAGCATGGCTGGGCTGTTAAAACGTCATTTTTTACTGAGAAGCCCTTGTTTGTTATTTTTGGATTTCAAAACCATCGGAAATTTAATCACGAAAAACATAGCTCACAAATTGGTCACTGTAAATTAAGAAATGTTACACTATATCTCAACGGAATTACGTATCCCTACGAAAACATGGACATTAATTTTAAGAAAAATAAATTTGAGATGCTCTATGACATATTTTGTAAATCCCAATCATCATATTATCAGAAAGAAGATCGTCCGCTATTTTCGCCTCAAGAATTTAAAAATAGGGCACTGATTGTACACCGATTGTAGTTAGTCTTCTCTTATCATGAAGAATCCATAAAAGATTCTCCTGTCGATATTCGTTTAGAATTCGAATCATCTGAAAACATTTCTTCTAACACAGCAGCCTATTATCTTATTATTCATATGAGTGATGTTACCTACCATCCGCTAACGAATATTTTTACAAAGCTATAAAATAAGGATAGCCCTTTATCATCACCATCAGTGTGTGCTTCGACATCGAACGCTATGGAACAGAAAGAGTACATGGTTAATAACAAACAAAACTGTCAATGTGCATGCTGTTCACATGCCCATACGCAATATCTAATTTATCTCACACGAGTAAGTGAGGCTATTAAGAAGTTCCATAAACATAGAACCTTATATGAGATGCCAAAACAACTCATTCAATATTTACCGCCAGAATTTTATCTACGTACGCTGCCCCTTACGTACATGATTTTTGGGACATCCATCCTCTACACAGTAAGATGCCAATCGATTTAGCTTTAGCAGAACCTATCAATGTCATTACAAGCATCGAGGTAAATATGGTGATGATGATTGGGATGGACCAAATCCGAGGATTGAACACTGTACACAGTGAATGGATGATCTTTTTCCATTCATTCCAGTACATGATGACGATGATTCAAAAAAGGAACAAACCACATGAATAACAACAAGGTATGAACTCCATTATCTTCTTTGTAAAACATAACATACCTTGTATAATATATTTCATATACACTAAATGTTTTGTTTAATTTGAATCTTGCAGGAGGCATTTAAATTTCGGAAGCATACTACCTCTTCGCAAAACGCTGTTAAGGACCATAGCAACCTTGTCAGCAGAAAAACGGTAACTATTGTGGTACATTGTTTTAGTTTTGTAAATACATATTTTATTGCATTCAAAATATTTTTCTTATTGCATTCCTTTTTATTCCTTACATCTACACATTCCATCTATAAAGGCCTGAGTAAGTGACCTTGATAAAAAACAAGTCTAAACACGCATGACTATGATGACGTCATCGCTACAGGTTAAAAACAGAATAGTAGCACGCGCTCACTCCAACGTTTAGCATAAGATCTCGTCGTTAGAGTAATGCATGTTTAAACTCTTTCGTTAGAGACATATAGCTATTCCTTGAGAGAGAAGGAGGAGGAGGAAGAGGAGGAGAAGGTCATAACAGTCTGTGTATAGCCGCCATCCTGCGTAGAGGTCTCTAAGCGAGCTTCCTCCATATAAGCCTGTGTATAGCCGCCATCTTGTGTGTTTGGCCACCTCAGCCAGCTTTCTGCATAAGAGCAGCCACCATCTTGCGCAAGCGCCCTTAAGCCATCTTATAAGAGTCTATGTATAGCCACCATCTTGTGTAGTAGGCCCCTTCATCTAGCTTTCTCCATAAGAGCTTGTGTATAGCCGCCATCTTGCACAAGCGCCCTTAAGGCGTCTCATAAGTGCAGTCGCCATCTTGCGCAGTATTCTCTAAGCTAGCTTTCTCCATATGAACCTGTGTAAGGCTGCCATCTTGCGTAAGCGTTCTTAGCCGTCTCATAACAGCCCATGTATAGCCGCCATCTTGTGCAATCGCCCATGGCCGGCATTTTTCGATTTAAATGCGTATGTGTAACAGCCATCTTGCGCAATCTCCCATAGCTGCCATCTTTCTGAATAAGAGCCCATGTATAGCCGCCAACTTGTGCAATCGCTCATGGCAGGCATCTTTCTCCATAAGAGACTATACATAGCCGCCATCTAGCGCAAGCGCCCATGGCCGGCATCTTTCTCCATAAGAGCCTATGTATAGCCGCCATCTTGTGCAATCACCCATAGCCGTCATCTTTCTCCATAAGAAGCCGTATATAGCCTCCATCTTGCGCAAGCGCCCTTTGGCCGCCTCATAAAGAGCTGTGTATAGCCGCCATATTGTGCAATTCATGTCGGAAAGGGCATATTGCCGTAAAACTACGTCCTGTAAGGTTAAGCCCCTCAATGATAACGAATGTCCACGTCGAGAAGGGCATCTAGCCGTAAAACTAAAGTTAAGCCCCTAGATGAGGTTAGGCTTGCTCTCTTATGCGTAGGGAAGGGCAACTAGCCGTTAAAGTTTAGTTAGGCCCCTCAAGATAGCAACTGCAAGGTTAGGCTCGCTCTCTTATGAATAAATCCCCAAATCGGCATTGTACCTACTATACTAGGGGTCAATGACCTTAGTCAGTAATCGGCATTGCTACACTACTAGGTGCTGACAGGTATCAAAATCACATGGCTTTGTTTTTCAAATTCAAATTTCGCGCGCGTCGAATTCAATTTTCCCGCGCTTCTGAGTCAGCAGTCAAGTTACCCGCTCTGCGGCCTCCGATTGGCCCGCTGTTGGAGCCCCGCTGCTACTACTGACAGGATAGATGAAAGTGAGGAGCGTGGCGCACGTAAGTGGAAGCATTGCCAGGACTCAGATATGGGCCCCGGGGTCGCGAAACCATCCTCCCAAGTTGAGAGCCCCTGGGGTCCCTTGTAGTCGCTGCTTACGACCGGCAGGGGATACCATAGGTGTATTCTTCTTCTGTGCCCCCCACCAACAGGGGGTGTCATAGAAATTCATAGAGACACACGGACAGTTTCATTAATTTATAAATAACCGGGCGATTTGGCCTGGCAGTTAGGGGCACGGGGCTGTTAGCTTGCATCTAGGAGATAGCGGGTCGAATCCCACTTTCAACAGCCCTGAAGGTGGTTTTCCCTGATTTCCCATTTTCACACCAGGCAAATGCAGGGGTTGTACCTTAATTAAGGCAACGGCCGCTTCCTTCCAGTCCTAGCCCTTTCCTATCCCATCGTCGCCGTAAGACCTATTTGTGTCGGTGCGACGTAAAGCCACTAGCATAAAATGTATAACATAAGTTCTCTTTCCGTTTAAATAACACTCCAGAGAAATATAACTATACTTCGCACAGGCGTGGCATTGGCCTTCGACACAGCTGCTGGTATACGGCAAGCACCTTGGTTGTTCCAAAGAATTCCTGGCGGTGGTTGTTTCTCTTGCTTGCCCAGGTGATAGTGACCACCTGTCAAGGATGTGGAAGGATACAATCGCGTTTACTATTATAGTACCGGTAACATAAAATATTACCTTATTTTCTGTACTTACTTCGGTCACCTCTATCTGAATACATGGCATTTTTGTGTCTCTGGGATATAATCTCATTGTCAGCCGGATTTTAATGAAATGTGGGCAAGTGATCAATGATGATCATAGTTCTGCTATAAAAGCAACGGTATTGTTTAACTCATTGTTGAAAAATAGGCAGGTGGCTTGGAGCACATAAAACTCATTATATAAGAAATGAGATTTTGACAGCACGAGCAGATATCCACGCTCCAGAAAATATTTTACTAGACAACGCAGTACACTACCAACTGCAATATAAACACACAACACCCTTCAAAACATTTGGTGGAGTCATGAAGGATATCCAGCCGTGAAACAAGGACAAGTGCCGGTATCTTCTTAATCTGTTTGCCCTCCATGGTCGGCTTTCCCCTCGGTCTCAGCGAGGGATGCCACCCCTAACGCCTCAAGGGCAGTGTCCTGGAGCTTCAGACTTTGGGTCGGGGGATACAACTGAGGAGAATGACCAGTACCTCGCCCACGCATCCTCACCTGCTATGCTGAACAGGGGCCTTGTGGAGCGATGGGAAGATTGGATGGGACAGGCAAAGAAGAGGGAAGGAAGCGGCCGTGGTCTTAAGTTAGGTATCATCCCGGCATTTCCCTGGAGGAGAAGTGGGAAACCACACGAAAACAACTTCTAGGATGGCTGAAATGGGAATCGAACCCATCTCTACTCAGTTGACCTCCCGAGGGTGAGTGGACCCCGTTCCAGCCCTCGTACCACTTTACAAATTTCGTGTTAGAGCCGGAAATCGAACCCGGACCTCTGGGGTTGGCAGCTAATCACACTAACAACTACACCTCAGAGGCGAAGAAGTGCCGGTATATGAATATATATTTCAATATTAAGGTTTTAAATAGTCCGCCTCTGTGGTTAGTGTGATTAGCTGCCACCCCTGGAGGCCCGGGTTCGATTCCCGGCTCTGCCACAAAATTTGAAATATGGTACGAGGGCTGGAACAGGGTCCACACAGCCTCGGTAGGTCAATTGAGTAGAGGTGATTTCGATTCCGAATTCAGCCATCCTGGAAGTGGTTTTCCACGGTTTCCCACTTCTCCTCCAGGCAAATGGCTGGATGGTACCTAACTTAAGGCCACGGCCGCTTCCTTCTCTCTTCCTTGTTTATTACTTCCAATCTTCCCAAACCCCCACCAAGGCCCCTGTTCAGCACAGCAGGTGAGGCCGCCTGGGCGAGGTACTGGTCATCCTCCACAGTTGTATCCTCTGACGCTCCATCACACTGGCCTTGAGGCGGTAGAGGTGGGATCCCTCTCTGAGTCCGAGGGGAATCCAACCCTGGAATTTTAACAGATTAAGGCAGAAAGAAGAAAGAAATTTTTAAATATATCTCCCCCATTTATAATAGAAACTGAAGTATAATGCAGCATGAAATCTCGGTCACTTATCTTTGGCAGGTTCGATCCTGACTTAGTCAAGTGGTATTTAAAGGTGCTCAAATACGTCAGCTTCATGTCGGTAGATTTACTGGTACCGTGCTAATTGGTCGTGTAGTTAAAGATGCGCAGCTGTGAGCTTGCACTCGGGAGATAGTGTGTTCCAACCCCACTCCCGTCAACCGTGAAGATGGTATTTTCACACCAGACAAATGCTTTGGCTGTACCTTAATTTAGGCCACGGCTGCTTCTTTCTCTTTCCTATCCCATCGTCAACATAAGACCTATCTGTGTCGGTGTGACTTAAGGCAACTTGTAAGAAAAGAGATTTACTGACACGGCTTCGGCGTCTCTGAAACCCGTAAAAGTAATTAGTAGGACGTAGAATCCGGTAACATTAACCATACATAGCCCATCTACGCGCACGCCGCTTAGCAAAACCAGGGAAACTACTGGATTTGTGTTCATAACTACTTATTTTGTCATGTTGTGGGCAGCCTATGTAACGACAGCAGGCATGGAGCGATGTTCCGATTTTTAATGCATCATTCTGCCGATTTTAATGACGAAGCGGTCTGATATAATCCAAGCGGTTCCCCTGTAGGCGGTCTTCATGATTCAATCACTATACTGCATAACAATAATGCCATGGGCTTAAAGTCTCATTACGTGGTTTACATGTCACTGCAAACGTGTTTCGTAACGTGAAGTTAGATATATATCCCCGATCCTTAAATAGTATTAAATGGCAATCTGCTGGGCAAAGGCTCGATCCCATGGCCATGATGAGCTGAAGCCTTGAACGCCTAACCATAAAATAGGATGCAGCAGACCAGATATACCACTCTATGGGACCGCATTGCTAACCTTGTTTGGCTAATCGATTCTGCAGTGCCCTGCAGTTAATACTTATCAGGTTAAAATACAGCCCGCCTGGTGCCCATGATCGTTAAGGCGCTGAAGTCTAAAACGGTCTAACACCGAGGTTAGCCGGTTCGAGTCCCGTTGGTCGAAAAAATTTTCACCATCAGAATGTTGGCCGGCAGGGTAGGGGAGGTGGTGGTATACAATTTCTAATCACTAGATTGCGTGCCAAAAGCCTGGATTAAATTCCAAACCTCTCCGCAGTGCTCATATGGAGTGAGGGCATATGACGCTGTTGATGGTGATTCGTCCGTCGGATGGGGACGTTAAGCCTTGAGCAGACCCCTTGGTGCTATTCGACAGGAGTAGGCTATGTGCCGGCACCGGGTTTCACCCTCTCCCTACTATCATATATCACGTCATTCATTTCATCTCTCATTAACTCCTCTGATGAGGTTGACGTCAGGAAGGGCATCCGGTCATAAAAAACCGCCACGACAAATTCATCTCACCTCATACCCGACCCCGTAGGGAAACGGGACAAGGGCTGGACAAACAAACACATAGTACTAGCACTGTATGTTAAGCAACTTCCTCATAATCTGCAAGGGCTACGACCTACAGTTGTAAGAATGTCTCTAGTATCATAAATAAGCACCTGAAGCTTCTTCAAGAACTGTTCAAGTCTGTTATTCACCGGTCCTGTTCCAACGGCAACGTAGAAAATAGTCTATTGTTTTACTGTGATTTTTTTTTGCTAGCTGCTTTACGTCGCACCGACACAGATAGGTCTTATGGCGACGATGGGATAGGAAAGGCCTAGGAGTTGGAAGGAAGCGGCCGTGGCCTTAATTAAGGTACAGCCCCAGCATTTGCCTGGTGTGAATTTTACTGTGATTAGGCTTAATCGTTACTTTTTCTTTATTTTTTTTTTTTTTGCTAGTTGCTTTACGTCGCACCGACTCAGATAGGTCTTATGGCGACGATGGGACAGGGAAGGGCTAGGAGTGGGAAGGAAGCGGCGTGGCCTTAATTAAGGGAAAGCCCCAGCATTTGCCTGGTGTGAAAATGAGAAACCACGGAAAACCATTTTCAGGGCTGCCGACAGTGGAGTTCGAACCTACTATCTCCCGCACTTAAGCGACTGCAGCTATCGACCTCGGTTAATCGTTACTTATTCACAGAATTATGCTAATGCACCAAATAAATAAATAAATAAATAAATAAATAAATAAATAAATAAATAAATTAATTAATTAATAAATAAATTGAGACTTTCCTTACTCTCTTACTAAATTTTACAAACATATAAAACTGCATTTATATTGGAAAATCTGAATATCTGCATTTAAATGGAAATTATGAAAATTAACATTCATTAAATAAAATACACACTTGTCGGACCTTGTACTCACACTTACTTGTTACCTGCTTACTTACACATACGTTATTTGAAGGACGTCAGCTGCCACTCAGTGCAGCAGTAATAGAATCTTGACTATCTCTTTTGACAACATACCATATAAGTTCTGGGAAAAGGAGATTGGCGTTCGGTTTCCCCATTAATTTTGAGGTTAAGATATTTTACTGTCATTGAAATAAAACTATGAATTCGTTTGATAGAACAAAATATATTCTTTAAATAATATATTAAAAAAATAGTGAGTCTTGTTGCGAGAAAACAGATGAGAACATGTAATTATGACATTGCAACTGAAAGAAACTAGGCATGAATTTGAATTCTTCTTGACCGGACATTTAACAATTTATACGAAATATTTCCCTCACTGATTCACTTGACTGTACCTTCAACACTTTGAGTGTAATTACGACGTATTCCTTTGATCTGGTGTTTACTGTAGATGTATCACGCCTAACTTGATGTGATACACCCTTGTGACTGCTTCTTCTCCATATCATCTGACTTCTTTGTAAGTCAATATGGTATCCCTCTCTGACTCCATGGTAAGCCCTTGTGTCCGTGTCTTCCACTAAGTGACGGACCAACTTTGGTCTCACTCTCTCAATGACCGATGATTAATGGCTCCCTGAGTCTTCTCCATCTCTCGTTCACACTCGTTGACTGACCGACTGAGGCCTCTTCATCTCGTAGACTTCTTCACTGTACTGCTTCCGTTTAACTAATGACTGACGCTACAATATGGAGCTACCTTATATAGACGTTGGTTGACACAGCTACGTAATCTCCAGAAATAACAATGACATACTCCCACAACGCGTCAAACTGTTGCATGTAATGGTGAAATCCCCTGGGGCGGCCGACTCTCTGAGCGAATTTCTAAAAGCTCACGATGACGTAGCCATGACGTAGCAATGACTTGGCAGAATCGCCAGTAGTGCAAAATATGAGAACGTCATATCCAACATCTGTTACATCGAAACTCTCACTGTACAGGTATTTAATGTTAATCTACATATACGTATATATGCATACACTCAATTATAAATAATAATTATAACAAAATAATAGTAATCTCATAGATAAAATAATAATACGGACATAATATTAATAATAATAATAATAATAATAATAATAATAATAATAATAATAATAATAATAATAATAATAATAATAATAATAATATACATATTACCTTGTAACGGGATTTGAACCGTTACAAATAAATAAATAAATCAATTAATTAATTAATTAATTAATTAATTAATTAAATAATAGTCCGCTTCTATGGTGTAGTGGTTAGTGCGATTAGCTTCCACCCCCAGATGTCCAGGTTCGATTCCCGTTTCTGCCACGAAATTTCAAAAGTGGTACGTAGTCTGGAATGGGGTCCCTCAGCCTCGGGAGGTCAACTGAGTAGAGGGGATTTCGATTCCTTCCTCAGGCATACTCGAAGTGGTTTTCCGTGGTTTCCCAATTCTCCTCCTGGCAAATGCCGAGATGGTACATAACTTAAGGCCACGGCCGCTTCCTTCCCTATTCCTTGTCTATCCCTTCCAATCATCCCATCCCCCACAAGGCCCCCGGTCAACATAGCAGGTGAGGCCGCCTGAGCGAATTACTAGTCCTCCTCCCTCGTAGTATCCCTCGACCCAAAGTCTCACGCTCAAGGACACTGCCCTTGAAGAGGTAGAGGTGGGATCCCTCGCTGAGTCTGAGGTAAAAACCAACCCTGGAGGGTAAACAGATTAAGAAAGAAAGAAAAGAAAGAACAAAGAATAATAAATAATGTTGTTGTTGTTGTCGTTTGTGTCGTCAATCGATAGACTGGTTTGATGCAACTCCCCATTCTAGCCTATCCTGTGGACACCTTTTCATTCCACGTTACTACTGCATCCTACATCTACTCTACTCTGTCATATCCATATCTTGATCCACCCCTACCGCTTACATTTCCCTCAAAAACCACCTGAAGAAGTCCTGGGTGTCTTAAGATGCGTCCTATCATTCTGTATCTTCTTCTGTTTTTTGTTGTCAAATCGTTCTCTTCTCCCCAATTCCAGTTTAATATCCCTTCATTCGTGATTCCATCTGCCCAACTCACCGTCAGCATCCTTCTGTAACACCACATTTCAAAAGATTTTATTTTCTTTCTCTCTGAGCTAATTATTGCCCATGTTTAACTTCCATGCATTGCCACACTCCAGACGAAAGTCTTGAAAAGTATATAATTCCTATATCAATGTTCGAAGTGAGCAAACTTTTTTTCTTAAGAAAAGCCTTCCTTGCTTGTGCTAGTCTGCACTTTAGGCCCTTACTTCTGCCGTCGTTAGTTATTCCAGCACCCAAGTAACAATATTCGTGTCTTTCTTTTAAGACATCATTTCCTTCATTCTACTTCACTCTACTTCACTCCATTATTTTTCTTTTTGAGTTATTTTCATCTTTTATTCCTACTCCAAGAGCATGTCCATACCACCCAGCTATTTCTACAGATCTACTGCAGACTCGGATAAAATACGAATATCAACGACAAATATCAGAGGTTTGATTTCCTCTCCTTGGATAGAGATTTCTTTATCAAATTACACTTTGATTTCCTCTACTGCCAGCTCTATGTAAAGAATAGCAATAATGTTACTTAGTAAGTATCCCCTGAACTGCTGGCGAATTTAAGATATATCGGGTTACAAATATCATCAACGGAGTTATCTGAGACTGAGGGAAGCCAGTTACAGCACCAAGAATCAGTCTTGAACTAGTTTAAGGCTTGGGAATCGAACGTGAGTCGACAATGTGGAAAGCTGAAAAGCTAAATTCTCCACCACGACTTTGGGCTATGATATTAGACGGAACTTCAGTTTCCTTAGAAATCGGAACACTAAACAACAGTTAAAACTCGTTATGTAACTAAGCAGACCAGCTCCGCGGTGTTAAGTGTAGGATGTAATTCTCCTACCTGGACGCCCAATGTTAGATATAATACTAGTCCAAGAACTGTAATTCTGCACCGAAGCCTGCGACGCGTTCCATTCAGGCTCGTGGGTTCAACTGAGAAACTGTCTGGCATGGCAGGCAGCAGTTTGATGTAGAGAGCCAAGGAATAAAACTGAGGAAATCTTCAAACCGACCAACAATTTTCGCTGATCACCTGATTGAGCAGCACTTCAAAGACCTTAATTAGTTTTATTTACCATTTATTGGGTTGGTTGGTCGGTTCCAAGGCCGTGAAATAATCGCACCGTTTCATTCATGTACGCTACCATTTTTAACTTACAGGAATAAGGAATAGCTAAGCGAAGGCATTGCCTTTGGATGAGCGGAAGGTAGCGGCTCCCACTATCCGCAACTTCTGTACGAAGTTGTAAAGACTTCTTAGCGCCAAACAACTTTGCCCGTACCAATTCACCTTGTACTCTTATTAGGTGTAGGTTGGGCCACTTTCCTCTTCAGAATTGGGAAACTTGGTTCTAAATTTCTCAACTTACTGACGGGGAATCTAACCAACGACCTTCCAAATGAACGAAGCATGCCTGTACTGCTCCGGCTGGTAGATTTCTATGGAAACGGGAGAGATATCAATTCATAATTCTTAATTATGTGGCACTCTTCAGGAAACCATACCTTAAGTCACGTGGCAAAATTTTACACCACGAATGAAAAAAAGCGGAAAGGCCGAGAAATATGGATTTTTTGATACGAGTGACATATGATAGCCTGATCCTTGAACTACGTGATGAAAGGTGTGGCAGTGTTGTGACCATCCGGAAAAGCCTTCAAATTAACCTTGTAAACAAGCCGTGCAGTCTTTCAAAACCATACATTAAGTCGCAATGGGAATTCAAAATTAGATTAGTACTGTACTGTAAATCATTAATCAATAATTGGTTATCGGCTGTGTGCCGTTTAGGAACGATCTTCAAAAATATCCAGATTATTATTATTATTATTATTATTATTATTATTATTATTATTAGTATTATTATTATTATTATTATTATTATCAACATTAGCATTACTACTCTTACTATACTTATTGTATCCTTATCTTGGTCGGTGAAGTCAGAGTGGGTTTCGGTCCATAAGTGGTCACGGCTGGTCCTGGTCCAACCGACCAGAGGAGGGGTGGGAGCGGCTCTACCGTGGCTCTACGCCTCTGCATTCGAGAGACGGAACAGGGCCAGACCTCACGGTTGGCCCCAACCGTCGGCTGTCCTGAGAATGTTTTTCCGTGGTTTTGAATTCTCTTGCACTAAAGCGAATGCCGGGAGAGTTCCTAGTATAGGCTACGGCCGCCAACCCCCTCACTTTATCCGAGCATCTCCTTCACCGTAACAAATCTCCCGACCTGAGAGACGGCGTCACCATCTAAGAGGCCCGCCTCCCCCTTCAGGGGAGGAACGAAAACATTTTAGTAGTAGTTGTAGTATCCTTATCTTATTTCTAAATCTTAAGACAGAACTTCCGCGTGTATGAGTGCGCAAGTCTAAAACATCTTGTTTAATTTTTTTAACATGATTACATATTTATTTCCGGAGACTCAAACTCTTAACTATTTGTGAAAATTATTTTAACACGCAAAGATAATATTCCTTTATCCAGTGAACCAGTTAATATTTTCTTAAGTCCTTAACATATTGTCGGAGTACCTACTATAACCCATTTTCCAATCGATTTTCTCGAAATTCAAGAAATTCTGTCTCACAAGTTCAAAGTTACATACAGTAAAGTGATCAGTTTTTAAGCTAGAGACTTTAGCTTTTTACGAAAATGATCACAAATTAATCTACTATCACAATATAAAATAAATCAAAAATTGGATATTCCGACTTAAGGTATGGATTCCTCGAGAGCGTCACATATGCATTACGGATTGATTGATTGATTGATTGATTGTTTGATTGATTGATTGATTGATTGATTGATTGATTGATTGATTGATTGATTGATTGATTGATTGATTGATTGATTGATTGATTGATTGATTGATTGATTGATTGATTGATTGATTGATTGATTGATTGATTGATTGATTGATTGATTGATTGATTGATTGATTGATGTGACCTGTGTGAGCATCTGTACATCTTCGTATCTATGCTCGTAATGAAATAGTAGTGGCGCTCACGATTTCTGCTGTCTTCTAGCCCCTAACCACACATCTCGTTATATTACCCCGGATTAGCAGAGGTAGCAATGTTTTTCAAAATTGTGGTAAATGTGATAGGTTGCATAAACTAGATCGGAAGTATATAATACAGGTATACTGGAGTGGAATTAGCATATTTATTTATTTATTTATTTATTTATTTATTTATTTATTTATTTATTTATTTATTTATTTATTTAAACATATACCACCAAGAGACACATTAGAATACAATAAATTCATTACCCGTACGCTTGTTGTTTGCACGAGCATATTTAGTATAAATGCAATTTTTCTAACATAATATTTTAATGAGTACCTGTTTAACACGTTTTTATTTACACTAACTACTAAATGACACAATATTTGATTTTTGTTATCAAAAGATGTTATCTGTGTGGAAGTAAAGTTTTCTCATGATGCACGAAATCTCGAAGAGTCATTGTAAAACCGATTCTCGGATTACATGCCGCAATTTTATTTAAAATCATACATATTGTAACTATTGGAGAAGTTTTGTGGCTCACAAGTTTTATAGTGTTCACAATAAAACGTTCGTCTTGTCCGTAAATTCGTACTGTTCACATTAAAGTTCACTCTAGCTAGTATCTCACTGTCATGACTCACATTATTTACGAGTTTGTACAAAAATATTGGTTGCAGAATATCCCTTCTCTTACACAATGTTGAAAGTTTAAATTAATTTAGCAAGTATCTGTATGAAAAGTTTCTTTTCTCTGCTCAAGTATGATCCGTTTTGTAATACATAATGCGAAGAAACTTTTTCCGAAATTTTCCGATCCTATTTATATGGGTGTGGTAATGAGGTGTCCAAACAAACACATATATAGGCCTATATACATATGCAACAACACCTTCTGCCCCATAGAAGAAGGCTAAGAAGAAGAATGCACCTCATTTCCCTAGAAAACTTTATCAGTGACGCCTAGGCTCTCTATGACAGCTGGTGTGGAGCTGTTTGGGAATAAACGGGCCTTTTGGTTGAGGAGCTAACAACAATTTTTGAGTAAACATTATATATGATTCCAGTTTAAAAAATAAGATTCCATTTGAAAATTAATTTTATGAGGCAGCCTTGAACCAGTCATATTTGGATCTGAGTGATATCACGGCTCCTAAACTTACTTCCGAATATAAGTAAAATTCCGTGTCCTATTCCTAGGAAGAATGGTCAGCACCAAGGTCTTCGTTTCAGACGGTCTTGGGAGAGATTCTCAGTCGGATCGACAATTTTAAAAGACATCTGGATAATTTCTCTGACTCTGGGACTGAGTTTTTGTGTTTGATTCAATATACTCCTCATATACACAAAACACAGTACCAACCCCCACTGCAACAAGCAATAATGAATACAACCCCACACATATATTTGGTGACAGGAAGGGTATCCGGGCATAAAACGCAGCCCAGTCCTCAAGTAAAACACACTTCGTACCTGATACCCCATCAAGGTGTGGGGTAGGATGCTGAACGAGAAGAAAATATAAATAAAACTATTTAGGTTCAATTTCGCGATGAAATGTAGGATGTTGCTTCAGAAGGACGTGTACAAGCAGGCGGAACATCTGTCAGAACACGAGAGATTTCTGGCGCCCCCGTCATATTCGCGTTCCAATCCCTTCATCCTCTACTGTATGCGAACCTGACCTAATCAGCACAAGCCGCACTGGTGTTTAGCTGTGGCAAACCAACTACGTCAGCCTAGCAATGCAATTACGAAGCAGAGCCCACTGCGGCCTGGGAAATCAATAAGGTAGGGCCTAAAAACCTACCGTCTGCAATAATTGAGACTATGCGGTCTAGATTGAGAGTGATCGATTGAATGATGGACTTATTTATGACCGAACGAAAGTGGCACTCATAGAAGGCCATCAGTCAAGCAATTTTTCAAAAAAAAGGTATCGCGTTTAACGATTTATCGATGTTTAACTTTTTCCCTCTTTTAAACTTCTGAAAATGAATTATTTAATTATTTAATTACAATTTCATGAAATCATTCTTTTCTTGCAAGTTGCTTTACGTCGCACCGACACAAATAGGTCTTATGGCCACGATGGGACAGGAAAGGGCTAGGAATTGGAAGGAAGCAAACGTGGCCTTAAATAAGGTACAACCCCATAATTTGCCTGGTGTGAAAATGGCAAACCACGGGAAACCATCTTCAGGGCTGCCGACAGTAGGGTACGAACCAACTAAGTTCCGAATGAAAGTTGGCAGCCACGTGACTCAAACCCGCAACCACACGCTCGGTTATATATGTATTATTATTATTATTACTATTATTATTATTATTATTATTATTATTATTATTATTATTATTATTATTATTATCTACGTCACACCGACGCAAAAAAGTCTTACTGTGACTGGGAAGAAAGCAGCCGTGATCTTAATTTAGGTACAGCCCCAGCATATGCCTGGTGTGAAAATAGTGAACCACGAAAACCATTTTCACGGCTACCGACAGTGGGGTTCGAACACATTTTGTTCCGAATTAAAGTTTCAGCTACATGCCATGGAGCCCAAAGACAAGTAGTTCGCTTATTATTAATAAATAAACCAATGTAATTTATTTAACATCTCACAAAATAAATTTACGGTTTTCAGAGACGCCGAGGTGCCTGAATTTCATCCCACAGGTTTTCGTTTATATGCCGGTAAACCTACCGACACCGAGACTTGTGTATTTGAGCATCTTCAAATGCAATCGTACTGAGACGGGAGTGAACTCACCAACCTGAGATCTGAAGGCCATCACTCCATGACTGGCGTTATTATGGTTATTATTATTATTATTATTATTATTATTATTATTATTATTATTATTATTATCGTATTATGAAGGATACGTGAGTCAATTATATGCTACAAATTTTTAAGCTTATGTCTTCTCAAGGGGCTGTCTAACTGAGGTGGAAAAGTATGCCGCTCCACCCGGAAGGACGTGAGTTCGATTCCCCGTCAGGAAGTTAAAAATTTAGTAACAAGGTTTCCACTTTTGGAGAGGCAGATGGTTCTTGTTTTCGGAAAATCCCATTAAGGGGGGTAGAAGGAGGGGGAAAATCGGTTGAACGCCTTTTATGAGGAGACTTATATTTCAAAAACTGAAGAATTTACAGAAATGAAAACTGGTATTCGGAATCTCTTTTAAAAATAAAGAAACACGTATTTTCTTGTTTTTGGAAAATCCAATTAATGGGGGTTAAGCAGGAGTGAAAAATGTGGTGAATTTTTAGAAATTCTAAAAATTAGTGTATCTATATTTCAAAACTTTATAAGTTTACAGATGTAAAAATTGGTTTTTAGGATCTCCTTTATAAATAAAGAAACAAGCACTTTTTGTTGCTAAGGGGGGTGAAATTTTTAAATGAGACTTCTCTAGGCTATCTCAAAAACTTAAAAGTTTACAAACGTAAAACTTGGTATTTGGAATCTCTTTAAAAATAAGGAAACATATGTTTTTTTGTTTTCGCAAAATCCCACTAAGGGGTTGAAAGAGGGGGAGGGGGTGATATTGGTTGAATAACTTTTATGAGGATACTTATATCTTAAAAACTGATGATGTTACAGACATGAAAATTGGTATTTGGAATCTCCTTTAAAAATAACGTAACACGTATCTTTTTGTTTTTGAAAAATACAATGAATAGAGGGTGAAGGGGAGTGACAAACGGAATGGATTTTTTTAAAAATCTATCTAAGCCTACAGTATATCCCAGACACTTAACATGTTACAGACTTGAAAACTGGTACGAGGAATCTGCTGTAAAAGTAAAGAGACATAGACAATTTTTTCAGAAAATTCACTTAAGTTGAACAAAAAAGGGGTGAATTTTTAGAATGAGCATATCTACAGTATCTCAAAAACGTAATATGTTACAGAAGTGAAAATTGATACTTTTAATCCCTTCAAAAAAAAAGAAACACGTATTTTTGGTTTTCGGAAAAACAACTTGGTAGTGGGGGGAGGGAGGGGGCAAGTAGAAAGGACTGAAAAGTGGGTTGGATTCTTTGTCTTAGGACACTGATATCTCAAAAACTGAAGACGTTACAGAGTGAAAACTTGGTAATTGGAATCTCATAAAGAAGTGCTAGTTTGTTCGGAAAATCCACTTAGGTGGGTGTGAAAAAATTGAAAAATTAGTTAAATTACTTGTATGAGTCTACTTATATCTCAAAAACTATAGACGTTGCAGACATGAAAATTGGTGTTTGGAATCCCCTTTAAAAGTAAAGTAACACATATTCCTTTGATTTCGCAAATTCCAATTAAGGGGGTGGATGAAGGAATTGAAAAAATATTGAATTATTTGTATGAGTATACTTATAACTTATGGAAGCTAAAGTTGATACAGACGTGAAAATTGGTATTTGGAATCTCCTTCAAAATACAGAAACGCGCATTTTAGGGGAAAAATAAACTTAGGGGGGAAGAGGTGAAAAGGAATTGAATTCTTTTATGAGGACACATATCTCGAAAACTGAAAATGTTACAGTCGTGATATTTGTATTTAGAAGCTCTTTTATAAATAAACACGTATTTTTTGTTTTCGGAAAATTCACTTAAGGAGGGAGGGTGAAAGGTAGTTAAAAAATTTAATTCCTTTTATATAGATACTTGTATCTCAAAAACTGATGGTTACAGGCGTAAAAATTGGTGTTTGGAATCTCCTTTAAAAATAAAGGAACACGCATTTCGCGGGGAATCAACCTAACGAGGGTGGGGTGATAAAAGAGTTAATTTCTTTTTGTGAGGATACTTTTATCTCCAAAAAAAAATTGTTACAGACGTGAAAATTGGTATTTGGAATCTAGGTAAAAAATGAAGAAACATGTCTTCTTTTGTTTTCGGAAACCCACTTAAGGGGGAAAGAACTAAAATATTCGTTGAATTATTTGTATGAGGATACTAATATCTCTAAAATATAAAGTTGATACAGACGTAAAACTTGGTATTTGGAATCTCCTTAAGAAACACGCTTTTTTATATTTTCGGAAAATCGACTTAGGAGGGAGGGGTGAAAATAAGTAAGGAAGGAGTTGAATTCTGTTTAAGAGGACACTTATATCTCAGAAACTGAAGATGTTACAGACGTGAAAGTTGGTATTTTGAATCTCCTTTAAAAATAAAGAAACACAATTTTTTTTGTTTTCGGAAAGTCCACTTAAAGGGAGAGGGGGTAGAAAAAACGGAAAAAGAAGTTGAATTCATTTTATGTGGATACTTATATCTCAAAAACTGAAGATGTTACAGACGTGATATTTGGTACTGTATTTTTAATCTCCTTTAAAAATAGAGAAACACGTACATTTTGTTTTCGGAAAATCCACTTCAGGGGTTGAAAAGAATTGAAAACGTGGGTAAATTTTGTAACTGAGTACCGGTATATCTACAGTATATGTCAAAACTTAACACGTCACAGACAAGAAACTCGGTAATTGGAAAGTCCTTCAATAATACAGGAGCACGTACTTTTTGTTTTCAGAAAAGGCACATAACATGGGGGGAGGGGGGTGGAAAGGAGTGAAAAATGAAGTGAATAATTTTTAATGATGATGCTAATATCTCACAAACTGATGATGTTACAGACGCGAAAATTAGTATTTGGAATATCCTTTAAAAGTAAAGGAACATGTATTTCTTTTTGTTTTCGGAAAATGGGGGACTGATAACGGGGTTAAAGTCTTCTTTATGGGGATTCTTATAGCCTATCTCAAGAACTCAAAATGTTACGACGTGGAGATAGATATTTGGAATATACTTTAAAAATAAACATTCTATTTTCGATTTGAGAGAAGACTGTTTCTCATATGTACAGTTCTGTGTTGCATGGTCATCTTGGCCCCAAAAGGCAATAACACAAATGTGGTTTACAAAGAGTTTCCGGGGTAAATGAAACCCAATTTGTCGGTGAATGTTTTTACTTTAGAGATTTTCAGGTAATGTCTTAGTAGAGAACCGAGGAACGATTACTTTTATTATTTTGAGAAATCTACGCTAGCGAAGCCGCGGGTAACTGCTAGTGTTATACAAAGAACTAGTTGATTAAGGTACTTGAGTAAAGTGGTACTGGTAGTTATTTGTTTGCCAATATTTTAAAAATATCGTAGTCAAAACGTTTCCAGAATAATATAGGATTAATTTCGTTGGTAATCACCTAGTCGAAAATTAAAAATGTATCAGATGAATCGAATTACAACACGGTAGCAAACTACATAAACTTTGTCAACCACTTATATTTGGGACACGAGTACACGAGCACCATTACAAAGTATAACATCCAGCTTTCGTCAGCAGCAGACAAAACAGCAGCAGTACGGAACAATATGCAATACGCAGTATGTACCACACATGCCAGTCAACAAATGAAACAGACATCAAGTACAGTAGAGACAATACGCGATACTTACGGAGTATCGTAACATGGGAGACAATTCGACGGTGGCGCTCCTAGTGACTTGACCTGAAAAGTCGCGCTAAATTAAAATATCAATGGAATTGCATATACGAAAATAGATAAATAAATTACGTCTAGAAAGAAAGTATTATTGAGATATTAACTTCGAAATTGGTAAAGCAATTCTGGATAAATGGATGAAGAATTATTTAAAAGGTTATTACGTAAAGACTGAAAATAGACATATAAACAAGATGTGAAATGGACTGCTGTGAAATGGCTTGTTCTTTCATTTATGCATACTTTTTTGCTTTAGCATTCCTGCCTGAACTTTTACGATTAGATTTGTCCTTTTTCTCATTTAAGGAGCATTGTATCATCACACCAAGACACGTCAATAAAAATATCGGCACATTCCTCACACACATGATGCAATGAATTAACATTTAAAATCTGGACAGAAAGAAAATCTATAAAATCCCGGATTTAATCTGAGAAGAGGGATACAAGAAACAAAATTATGAAGATGTTGTCGATAGTGATGCTTTGAGGAATATTTACGTACAATTAGAGTAAAAATGTAACATACCCATGGCTGTATAGTCGAGGATTTCTAAAGTCGATGGCCTGGAAATGCCAATTTTTTTTTTTTTTTTTTTTTTTTTTTTGCTATTTGCTTTACGTCGCACCGACACAGATATGTCTTACGGCGACAATGGGATAGGAAAGGCCTAGGAATTGGAAGAAAGCGGCCGTGGCCTTAATTAAGGTACAGCCCCGGCATTTGCCTGGTGTGAAAATGGGAAACCACGGAGAACCATCTTCAGGGCTGCCGACAGTGGGGCTCGAACCCACGATCTCCCGATTACTGGATACTGGCCGCACTTAAGCGACTGCAGCTAGGCCTGGAAATGATCTGAACAGATCTTATAATTCTTATATAAGCATAACGTCCCTTCTTTCTTGTACACCATATCCAAATCACTTCTGTGACATTTCAAAACCCACAGATCAAACCTACAACAACACATCGGCATTGAAGGTTAACTGCTGCACTATGCAATAAAATATGCATATTACATTTTAAGCCAGTTAAAATATGGGTCAAGCAGGTCAGAAGATTATGAAGTACTATAAAAATCTCTTTGTCACTGGAGGAATATATATGCAAACACAATATTACTTACATTTTCTTGTCACGAGAGAAGCGAAAGAAAGACCGCGCATTCTTCTCTACTTCATAGTTACTGCAGCCAAACACAGCACATACCTTTCCCCTCATGTTGAGAGGAGATATCAAGGAATGACATACGCTACTATTTAATGATGTCAACTCACTGAAAACGCATAAATAACACCAAAAACTTCACTCACAAATACACGTGCTCTTATGACAGAATCAGTAGTTCTGAGTTTTACCCGCTACAGAGAGCTCTAATAGCTGTCCCTCGATATCTCGCTGAATGTAGCGTATTGTCTCTACTGTATTTGCAGACATCCCTCTCAAATTTCGAACATAGAGTAGAAAATTGTCTTCCTAACCACTACAGTAAGAACCAAATTTCAAAATCACTATGTTCCGTGAGTGAACTGTTATATATTCAATTCCATTCATACGTATCCATCCCTTGATAGATTTCTTTGCTCGCTTCCCTTCCCTTACATTAACTCAAGTCGAGCGCAGCGCACATATACCACGAAAACAGTGACACTGTCATTTGGAGTGAAGCATGTGGAAAATCCCCGGTGCAGTAGACAGACAGCATTTCATCCCAGGTTGAGAGCTTGATTAATGGCTTAGCATGCAGGACTGATAACAGAAACACTTTGACCTCAAATTTGACATCTCATGGGCTAAGTAAAGCTCAGTGCATCATTAATATAATTTGCCTCCATATCGGATGAGGGGCATTTCTCAGAGGAGAGAAAATAACAGCATCTGTTGACATATTCGGAAAATACGAGACAAGACGCAATCAATGGACAAACACCTGTATTAAAATCCTGCTTCATTTCTGTATGGTACTGATCAGCATGATAGAGATAGATAAAAACAGATTGCCATGAGTGCGAGTAAGTCTTATCGTTCAAGCAAATTTTTCTACCGAGCAGAAATAAACGATATTTATACATGTCATTGTAGACTATCAAACGCATTTTCCAAATAAACATTAGTAAATTCAACTCCTAAATCAGCATATCTTAAATATTTCTCTTATTATTCCCATATTGCGGCATGTACACCCTCTTGCTTGAAAACAGCTCGCATTTGATACAAAGTCTGGAACTGTTAGCCTCAAATTAAGTATAAGACGTAAGAATGTGTCTCCAATTAAAATGTTATTTAAGAATTGGTAGTAAACAGTATATCTGCCTGTGCGGTGTGGTGGGTAATGTGATTAGTTGCCACCCCCGGAGGCCCGGGTTCGATTCCCGGTTCTGCCACGAAATTCGGATAGTGGTACGAGGACAGGAACGGAGTCCACTCAACCTCGGGAGGTCAACTGACTGGAGTGTGTTCGATTCCCTTCTCAGCCATCCTCTATGCGGTTTTCTGTGGTTTTCCACTGCTTCTCCAGGTAAATGCCGGGATGGAACCTAACTTAAGGCTACGGCCGCTTCCTTCCCTCTTCGTTGCCTATGCCTTTCAATCTTCCCAACCTCCACAAGGCCCCTGTTTAGCATAGCAGGTGAGGCCTCCTGGGTGAGGTACTGGTGCTCCTCCCCAGTTATATCCTCAACCAAATATCTCACGCTCAAGGACACTGCCCTTGAGGTGGGATACCTCTCAGAGTCCGAGGGGCAAACGAACCCTGGACGATAAGCGGACTAAGAAATAGAAAATAAAATTCTAGAGTACTTCTGTTATATTCATTTCTGTTAAATATAAACATAATATAATTCCTAGACTATTTGAGACAGTTATATTATTTAATTTATCAACCTTCAATAAACTGGTATGGTATTGTTCCTGCGGCTTACCTGGTGTCTGTGATACTTAGAACCGCTCGTAGTAAATTCCTGCTGTATGATTACCTGAGTCCTGCAGGATGCAATAGAATATCTGAAAAGATTACTAGGTGTAATTTATGAATAGATATGAATCATGCTGTTTCAACACGAAGGATAAATTTTAAAATTCAACAACGTTTCGTATTAATTACCGAGCCAGCGTCATGATGTAGGAGTAGTGTGTATGCTCGGAAACTCAACACTGGATTCCTCACACATTCAAAGGTTTTAACGCCGGAAGAAGAAAAGCTAGAACTGTTGGATATTTTCAACTAAACGTTTACATTTCTGAAATAGGTCCTACTCGATTATTATTTGACCTTTCTTTACTGATATTTATATTGTCAAATCTGACAAAATTTCTGATACTATCGAATGGCTTCATCTGTAGAGAACAGACTTAAGTTAAATTCATGAGGTGAATATTTAAATATGTTTGTATGAGAATCCCTAATTTTGCTCATATTCACACTGCCAGTGGAATGCCATTGAGTGAGCATATTCTCCATGTTAGCAAGCAATTCTCCAGCTTTGGATTTATTTTATTTCATTTCGTCAATGTACAGTAGCTTTCAATTTTTTTAGGTTACATGTATATTGCCAAGGTTTCTTGCTCATTCCAGTAATGCAGACAATTTCACAAAAAAAAAAAAATTACATCCTCTACGGAGCACATTTTACGGTAGAGATACCAAAATTTGTAATCTGAGTCATCACTGTCTAGCACATTACCAAATACTATACTGATATTTTCTTTTTCAATTTTGCTTTACTGTACGTTACACCAACACAGGTAGGTCTTATGGTGACGATGGAATATGTAAGGGCTAGAAGTAAGAATTAAGCGATCATTGCCTTAATTAAGGTTCAGCCCCAGCATTTGCCTGCTGTGGAAATGGAAAACCAAGGAAAAAAATATTCACGGTTGTCGACAGAGGAGTTCGAACCCACTATTCCCCCATTGCAAGCTGACAGCTATGTGACCTAAACTGCTCGTCCATTTGCTCGGTCTGAATTATTTTTAATCGATAGTTAATATTGAGAATTACTGAATCCTTTCTGACCGAGCAAGTGGCTGTGCGGTCAGGGTCGCACAGCTGTGAGCTTGCATTTGGGAGATAGTTGGTTCGAACCCTACTGTCGGCAGCCTTAAGATGTTCTTCCATGTTTCCCATTTTCTTTTTTTTTGCTATGGGCTTTACGTCGCACCGACACAGATAGATCTTATGGCGACGATGGGATAGGAGAGGCCTAGGAGTTGGAAGGAAGCGGCCGTGGCCTTAATTAAGGTACAGCCCCAGCATTTGCCTGGTGTGAAAATGGGAAACCACGGAAAACCATTTTCAGGGCTGCCGATAGTGGGATTCGAACCTACTATCTCCCGGATGCAAGCTCACAGCCGCGCGCCTCTACGTGCACGGCCATCTCGCCCGGTCCCATTTTCTCACCAGACAAATGCTGGGGCTGCAGCTTAGTTAAGACAACGGTTACTCACTTCGTTCTTACTCCTAGCCCTTTCCTGTCCCATCGTAGCCACAAGATCTATGTGTGTTGGTGCGACGTACAGCAAATTGTAAAAAGAGGAAAGGAAAAAAGTATCTTTTCTGCCGTTCTCTGTACAGCGCATTCCTGATTACTGTATTTATGCCACATACATTATAAAGTTAAAAAATATTCATATAATTGCTAACAGGTATGAGATTCCCCACTCATATGACAGAAAGTAAATAATCACTGGCTCATATGTGACTTGAAACACAGTTAGAAGAATGACTAACTGACAACGTATGTGAGAGCATTCAGTGCGGCACATGCACAACTGATGAAAACTTGCATACGCTCTCGTTAACGCATTTGCATTAGTTACAGGAGTGGCGGTAGCGTTCTATATATTCAGTAGTTCAGTGAACACCCTAGAGATACGTGTCTTGGTATAATGGTTTATCAAGAGATTATTCTTAGAATTAGCTCTGTATGCTCGCGCACGAAGCGATAATTTTAATTTGAACACTCGATTGCTCTTCGAAACCGGTGAAGAGGTTCAATTCAAGGTCTGATGGATCGGGGTTGTGGGACGTATGGAGGAGCAAGGAAAATGCAGCCATGTTATCGCAGGCAACCGGACCAACAATAGACACGAGTTACATCGGGCAGTTCCGAAATTAGCCAAAGCACTATCTCGGAGCGCGCGGTTAATATTTTGGTACCTATGGCTTGCATAGCATCAATAAGCGTACGTAGCCTACGTTTATGTAATGAATGAAACTTTTAATAAGTAATATATGTTTTATGGAAAGTAAACAGAAAAATACGTCAAAATATACATCACAGTAGTCTACCTAACACGTTCTTGAATAAGTTATTCCTACACAAGCAACGTTTTCCAAATAAGAGGAAACTGGATCAGCTTAAGTAATTGCACTTTGGATTTGCTCTCTGTCATTCCTTATTGTTTTAGTAACTCCTTTGAGCTGCAGCCATGTGTCTTAAGTCTCGATGTTAATCAAACAGTGTCACTATTTAACATCTATGCAAACATCAAGTAACAATAAATTTGAACACCGGAAAAAGTGAACCCCCAGACGTTTCATGCACGAGCCGCCGCTGGTTAACCCTTTGAGCCCCACGAAAAGAAGTTAAAGTTGAAAATTTATTTTATTCACAAGATGACTATACAATAGGTACACAGAATCATAAAGCACACTCAGTTTGTTCGTCACAAATATACGGTGTCCATACCAGGTGTGGTTTCATCAGGAAACCACTGGGAAGATAGTGCACTTTTGCAGTTCTTGTGATACTCGCCAAAACAGTTTCTTTTGTTGTTCAGGCACAAACCTACGTCACATACAAGACATGCCCATTTGGTTCGGTGGGGATTTGATGTAGTACTGCAATGGGCACAGCGTCATGATTTACATTTAGTTGGCATGTGGTTAGCTTTGTTAAATCGCATTTCTGGTGCCACGTACTTCTTGAATTTGTTCTCCACGCGTGGGGTTTTCTTGCCTCTAGTTGGAGTTGATCCGGCCCCAATCATTCCCGCAACCACTGACATTCGGAAATTTTTCAGAGTTAGTGTGGCACCACCTTCACTTCTCTCCTTGAACAGGATGTAAGCATTCACAATGCATACATCAACGAAGTGCCAGAATATGCGCAACCTCCATCTCTTATCTTTACGGTTTACTTCATATACCGACGTCAGCATGTCAGCCTTGTCCACAAACCCCATGTTCGAGTTATAATCTTTAACCATTACTGAACAATTGACAGTAACTATTGTTCCATCTTTCATTTTGTACTCTGCCCTTCCTCACCATACCACAAACATAAAATTTTCTCCTTGCAGAGTTTGCATTAGTGCTACGGAGGTAAAATAATTGTCAAAGTAGACCTGGTGGTTACGTCCCTCGAGCTTGGCAGTGACCCACTGGTTTCAGGTTGAAACCACGTATATTTCACATAGAAATAGAAAATATTTCTATAATTATAAACTGAAATACCCACAAACTTGTTAATTAGGCTTTTAGTAATAAGAAAATGAACAAATATGTACGGTTCACTAGCACACAAGTTGTTATTTATAATCGTAATGAAGAGCAAGTAGGCAAGACACCATTACATGAATACCTCCATGAACTAAACACTGTGCGCCAACTGCAAAACAACTTCAACTCCCTTAGTTACGTGAAACAACCAGCAGATGGCTCCAGTCAACAGAGAGGCAACCCGGTTTTTTATGAAAACCAGCAGGAAGCCAGGCAAGTGAACTTCTAAACATGGTTTCACTGCGAAACCACTAGTACAGAAAGGGTTAAAGGTTAATAGTATACCTTCGCAGGGTCACAATTGAAATATTTACTTACAGTACTACCTTCTGCACAAACTAAATACTCCCACATTAGAGCATGTCGAGGACGAGGTCAAGAGGTACTTCTTGGTAGTTTTCTTTCTTGTATTGATATGCGACTGGAAAGTAAGCGACCTGCCAACATTCTACGACCATTCTCCAATTATAATAAGTATGAAATCTACGGCCAATTCACCTCTAGTGAACGCCTCTCTTTATTTAACCAGAAAATACAAGACAAAAAATATCAAAAAGACTCACTTTCAGCAGGGTGCTAAAAGATGTTTAATTAGAATATCGAAAGAAATAGAATTCTGCAATACCACGGAAAACATAGAAAAAGCTACAGACGAACTAACTCATACCACAATCAAAATTTCTGAAGCAAATCTACCAAAAAATCTCAGAAATCTCCTGAAATTTCTGGTGGAACGAAGAGCTAACAAACGAAGTCGTCGTCCTCTTCTCCGTCAGTGATCCGAAGAAATATATCTGGTAGTTAAGGAAGGGTACAAGAATTTGATAATAAGAAGGAAATCAGAAAAATGGAAAGAATTCTGCTCACTGTCTACGAAATGTAACCGTTGGGGCGTTGTTTACAAATTAAGAAGAAAACCTGAAAACTTGAATAACACTGTTTGGTCAATTGAATCAGACACCGGTTTTACAAAATCCTTCTCCGACACTGCTGATGTTATTATCAACTCTTTCTTCTCCGAAGAAGATGACGACACAGAAACGCAAAAGGCCATTTTCATCCGCCAAGAAGTTGAACGAATAATACTCTCACAAAATGACAAGAAAGCACCAGGTTGGGATGGACTATCAGCAAACATTATCAGAAATATCCACTTGTGTTTTCCTACCCTGTTTGTCACCCCCTTTTAATAAGTGCTTGGTGTTCAGCCTCTTCCCTACATCTTGGAAAATTCCAATTGTTAAAATAATCCCTAAAGGCATTATTTCAGGAATGTTTACTGCCAAATATTTTAGGCCTATTTGCTTTCTTCCAGTTCTGGGGAAGATTTTTGAGAAGTTAATAATCGATCGGGTCATGTACCACTTATATAGCAATGATCATTTAAGTCAATGCCAGTACGGATTTACTCCACAAAAATCGACAGAAGGTGCTGTTCTTAGTGGAGTAGAATGGGCTGAGACTGTTTTCTCCGTGCATGAAGTAGCTATCCTAATATCACTGGATTATCTCCAGTGCATTCGATAATGCCTGGTGGCCAAAAGTTCTCTTTCAGTTGGAACAGAAGCTCTGTCCCAAAAATTTATATAAATTAATACAATCTTATTTCCAAAATCGGAAAGTTAAACTGAAAGTCAGATCAGCAGTCTTTTCAAAGATCCTGAATAGGGGTTGGCCACAAAGATCTAGTTGTAGTCCTGGTTTCTGGAACATTTTATACGATGACCTTCTAACTTTACGTCTTCCTGTTGGTTGTAAAGTTGTGGCCTACGCTGATGACGCCCTACTTTTAATTAAAGCAAATAATATACGGGGTCTGAGAGTAAGAGCAAATTTGTCTCTTGACATTTTATTTACTTGGGGTTGTGATAATAAATTAAAATTTAATCCCCAGAAAACGAAGGCCATGCTTGTTACAAGGAGAAGGAAACTAAGAAAGCCTAAAATTAAAATGAATGGACAAAATATCATTATGGAAAATAATATTCTTTATCTGGGAGTTGTGCTTGACAAGAAGTTAACCTTCAGGGCCCATTTAAACAAACTACAACAGAAAGAAAGGCAGTAAGTTTATGCAAGGTCTAGCTATTGCCTGCAGCCCTTCTTGGGGACTAAATTCAGAGGTACTAATAATTATTTATGGTAGAGCGTTTGTACCTATGCCATTGTATTGTGTTTCCTCTTTTCGAATGACACTTGAGAAGAAATGGGCTCAGCATAAATTGATGCAAATTCAGAGAGGATTTGCTTTCCGTATTTACCGTGCTTACCGCACCACCTCTACTGACGCATCTCTTCTCACTGCAGGCTAAGCAGTCTGTTGCGATCCCCTTGGATTTGGTTCCTATTCTCAATGGATTGTAGTTGGTTTCCTGTAATCTCACCCGCCAGGTTCTGATGATCTTTTCAAGAACACAGTTGAAGAGTATCGGGGATAGCCCATCACCTTGTCGGACTCCTGTTTTGATGTCAAAGGAATGTGAGAGACATCCGTGGAACTTCACCTTGGATTTTGTATCGGTCAGGGTGGCTCTAATTAATGCCAGCAGTTTCAAATCAACTCCAAATTCATTTAAGATGTTTAGCAGGACTTCCCGGTCAATGGAGTCGTATGCTTTCTGAAAGTCCACAAAGACAGACACATACTGCTTGGACCTTAGTGTACAATATCTGATGATCGTTTTGAGATTTTGGATCTGTTCAGCTGTTGAGCGACCTTTTCTGAACCCTCCTTGGTATTCACCTATTTGATGTTCGACTTGTGCTTCCAAACGCTCCAGGATGGCAAGTGATAGAATTTTGTAAGTCACGGGTAGCAAAGATATTCCTCTGTAGTTGTTGATGTTCTTCATGCCGCCTTTTTTGTGTAATGGATGGATCAAAGCTATTTTCCAATCTTCGGGTAGGGTCTCCTTGTTCCAAATTTCTTCTATTTGCTTTTGCAAGATATCAAGTGATTCCTCTGGAGCATATTTCCATAGTTCTGCTACTACTGAGTCTTCCCCCGGCGCTTTGTTATTTTTGAGACGGGCAATGTGGCGCTTGATTTCATCTCTGCCGGGTGGTCTGGAATCTGAGTACCTGAGTAAGGGTTCCTTGGTCTCAATGGCGCTTTGAGGTTTAGAGCAATTAAGTAAATTCTTGAAGTAATATGCGAAAATGCTACAATTTTCTTCATTTGATGTCGTCCTTTCGCTCAAAGTATAGAGATGGTGGTTTATAGCCAGTGAGTTTGCGTTTGAAGGCTCTGTAGTACTCTCTGCTTTCATTCTTCCTAAAGTTTTGTTCTATCTTTTCAATGAGAGATATTTCGTATTTACGTTTCTCAGTTCCGAACACCCTAGTTGCTTGGGCACGTTGGGTTTTGTAGGTTTCCCAATCATTTTCTGATTTCGTAGAGTAGTACTGTTTCCACGCATTGAGTCTTTCTTGGAGGACTGATTCGCAGGTACCATTACACCAGGCATGTTTTTTGCTTCTCTTGATTTCTGCAACGTCTTTGGCGGCCTCAACAAGGAGACTTTTGGCGTTGTTAAAGTCAGTGTCATTTGGTCTAGCCTTCTCCTGGAACTCCTCGACCCTTTGCCGAAGTTTATCACTGTCGAAGCGTGTGATCTGTTTGGTTGTCTTCCTTGTGTTTGCGGGAATTGGTTTGAATTTGATAAGAGACATATAATGATCTGAGGCCACATTGATGCCTTTCTTTACCTTGACATTCATAATCTCAGGGCTGTTTCTCCCGGAGATTGCAACATGATCAATTTGGAACTCTCCGAGAGCTTGGACGGGAGAACGCCAAGTCATTTGCTTTCTGGGTAGATGGCGAAAGTGGGTCGACATGACCTGCAGGTTGTGATTTTCGCAAATGGACACCAGTCTTTTGCCGTTGGGATTGGTTCTTTTGTGAGCAGGGTAATTTCCTATAACTCTCTTGTACTTCTGTTCACGACCTAGTTGGGCATTGAAGTCACCCAAAAGGAGCTTGACATGGTGTTTGGGGATTTTGTTTAATTTTTCATCCAGTAGGTCCTAGAAATTATCAACTTCGTCTGGATCAGACTTGTTCTTATCGTTTGTAGGAGCATGTGCGTTAACTAGGGCGTAGGTTTTGTTCGCGCATTTAATTGTGAGTATAGACAATCTGTCATTCACAGGTTCGAAATTTGCAACCGATTTAAGGATCTTGGTTCTAACAGCAAACGCGGTTCCCAGCATCACAGCTCCATTGAGGATTCCTCTTTGCGCTTTGCTCTTGAAAAATCGGTAGGCTTCAGATTCAAAAATCTCTTCATCTGGGTACCTTGTTCCCTCTAGGGCCATTATGGATATCTGATTTTCGTGAAGAGCTTTGGTGAGGGTTTTCAGCTTGCCAGTTTGTGTAAGTGAATTTATGTTGAAAGTTGCTAGAAAAGTTTTTGACTCTTCGGAGTACACCGAGACGCTCCGACTCGTCTCTTGAATGATGTCGAGTCTCTCCCAGAATCCGAACGAGACTCGTGCGCCGTGGCGTTCACAACGAGGGATTTATCCGAAGATTTACCCCCTGGGGTATATTTCTTGAAATGTTGTGGCATCATGCTTTTTGACTTGACTTTGCTTTGGACGGGTACCCACATTTTACAACTAGGGTTGTTAGCCCTAGAGGTTGCCTCAATATGTTTTCTGGCTTCTGGTCATTTACCAGTCTTCACCGTAACCCTGGCAAGGGACCAGTTTTTTTTCACGGTGGTGTTTTATTTCCCTACTACCCTCTGACTCTGCTGGCGGCAGAGCCAGCGAGCTTCCCCAATTCCAATGGGACGCGCCCGATGGAGGTAACCGGTAAATCCCCACACGGGTATTATTATTATTATTATTATTATTATTATTATTATTATTATTATTATTATTAAAAATACGTCGTAAATGGGAAATATCCCGGTGGCAATGGTTACTTAGGGCAGTGTAACAGTAAAGTTAATATAATTACCCTACAACAAGAAATAAACAAACAAACAAACAAACAAACAAACAAATTGTGTTAGAGTTCTGTCCTCCTGAGTCGGTTTACAGTTTAGAAGTCTCTGCAAATAGTCAGCCTTCCTTTTGCAGTATTACCTGTTACCAAATATGTGTTTCCCTTCTTTGTTTTTAAACACAGATTTACCGGGTGAACCCTTTGAGTTTGTTCTCGAACATTCGGTAGAAGTCTCTCGTGTTGTTTTTCTTGATATTTTCCACTATGTTGTGCAGCCGTTCATTCTCGTACCTTTTCTTCGAGTTCCGACCGTGAGTTTCCGCTGTTCCTTGAAGTCTTCGAAAATTTTCTAGCTAGAACACCAATTATTCCATTCCTCGGACTGTTTTTGCGAGGCTACTTCACAATCACCGTTCCATTATTCTTATTCTTATTCTTATTCTTATTCTTATTCTTATTCTTATTCTTATTCTTATTCTTATTCTTATTCTTATTCTTATTTTTATCATCATCCTTTCGTCGGGCGCGGCTGATCAGATTTATTCTCTGTCTATAGTTTGTCGACAATCGGGAGCACTCATTCCTTCTCGCTAGTAACTTCCTGTCTCTCACTCCTCTCCAATGTCATGGGCTGAATAATGTGACTGACTGCCTTCTTGTCAAGATGAGTGCTAACTGAGCAATCTGATATAGAGTGCCCGTTCCCATCTCATTGCAACTATACGTTTATTTGGTCATATACGCAACACGTTGAGTAATACAACACTGCTTTAGAATGTTGAATGTGTTTCTTTTATTTTGGAATAGTTTAAGAATTACGTTATATACAGACATCGAATTAATACACCGCGCCCGAATGAGGTTTTTACAAGTCTTTTTATATTTTAGGTGAAATATAACTTCAGTAAAATGCACAATCCTCTCGACGCACAATGTAGTGAATATATCAAGAAACTTCTATTTGAAGAGGAGGACAAAGAAATGGAAGAGGATCTTGATGATAGAGATGGTATAAATAGCGATGATGTTAAAATTCGCCAGGAAGGTTCAGAAATGGAGGAAGAAGGCAGTGAAACTAATGAGGAAGTACCCCAGGGAAGTTAGTCACTTTGTAGGACGGTATAAAAAGACAAAATAAGAACCCCACCCACGGTATTCCCTACCTATCGTAAGAGGGGACTAAAAGGGGCCCCAGGGGATCTTTACTTGGGAAATTGGTTTGCTGACCACGGGGCCCTTACCTGAGTCCTGCATTGCTTCCACATTCTTTTGCCCCTCACATTCATCTATCCCTTGTTCAAATTTTGTTCTTTTCCCATCCCGACGGTATTAGGTTTCCTAGGCCTAGGAAGTCTTTCATTTTTACACCCTTCGTGGCCCTTGCATTCCTTTTGTCGATACATTTATTTGTCGACGTGTCGGATCCCTTCCATTTTTCTCTCTGATTAGTGTTACATAGAGGATGGTTGTCTAGTTGTACTGCCTCTTTAAACAATAATCCTCACAATGGGAACGTTCCACGAGCCACAATAGTATTCGAAAATTGCCTGGAGCAATAGGTGCTGCAAGAGTATCTATAACACCTTTGCAGTGCTGGAGTTGTCTCATAGATAGTGATGTGCTGAATCTCATTGTTCAGTACACGAATCAGTACATCGAGAGAATTAAGTATTCACTTCAGCGTAACAGGGGCAAAAAAACCAATAGGTATTATTTAACTAAATGGCTCTATTGTTCTCTTGTTGTTAGCTGGACTTGCAAAATAACTGTCAAAGCTTTGAAGATTTGTGGGCAAGTGATGCGGATGGTATTCAAAAATTCCAACTTGTAATGAACATCGAATGTTTCAAATTCATCATGCGGTGCCTCCGGTTTGATAACCTTGAGACTCGCGACGAAAGGAGAAAACACCGTAAGTGTCGGTCAAAATTTTTTGTGATATAAATTCTTCAGTAACGTGGGTTATTCCTAGTTTAAAGACCATATGTGGCGTTTTAAAAATATAACTGAAGAAAATGACAGTGTTCTCCACATAATGCCCAACAAGTAGTTCAAAACACATTTCAATATAAGTGAACACTTTCTATGATCATTTTGACACACCGCGCCCTATCTTATTCCGCACAACACCGTGCCTGAGAAAAAGGTTGTTATTATTATTATTATTATTATTATTATTATTATTATTATTATTATTATTATGTACCTGGAGGTACACCTCAACTCCGCACATTCAAAAGAAGCGCCTTAAGGAACGCTATCCCTCTAACAGAACGTGAAACACCTACGGCATGAAGTTGGGACATTGACCTGAAGATGTCACCATTGAAGTATTAAGTAATAATTGTGTTATTGTGAAGTTGTCTGAACTGACTGGATTTAGTTGCTTAGTGTTTGTTTACTTCAAAAAGTTTAAACTTTTCTCCATAGATGTCATTACAAAAAAAATGATTTAATGCACTTTTGAGCAAGGTAAAGGAATTAATGAATTAAGGAAGTTTTGGGTTATTATGTTTTATCAACTACATTTATTTTATTTTTTATTTCAAGGTTTGCAACACTTCTTTCTCATTCCGCCAGTTTTTGAATCTGGCCAGTAAAGAATTTTCTGTAATTATTTTTCAGCCTATCTCAGGCTTCTTGTTGGTTTTTGGGTGTAACTTTTGAATCTGCCAATAAAATTGAGAGGGTGTGTCCGGACTAGTCAGAACCCTCTAGAACCGTCCCCTCGCGTATATAAGCTGCGGCTTTTTGGGCTACCTTGTCTTTTGATCGCCGTAAACTGAGAGTTTGTGTGTGTTTTAACAGGAGGCGGGGCGTATCTTTCTTCGCCAGGCAGCCCATCCGCCAAGGTAATGACCAACAGTCTTATTTTTCTGTAGCTACCTCCGCAGTCTTACACGAGGGGAAGGTTCAAATTTCTAATCATGTAACCTCCTGTTTTCTAAAATGTAAACCTTCTTTCGGCTAATGTAATATTTCATAAATTCTTAAAACTGTAAATTGGGGATAGAGAGTGCGTTACCCTCTTGAGTTCCCCTTCAATTTAATTTGAGTTGACTATGATTTTGTAACCGTTTCTCTTTTCTGTAAGGTGTTAAATTAATTTCCATTCTAGTCACCTCAGTAGCTTGGGATTAGCCTCTGCATCATCGGGCCGAGAGCCCAATTAGGGTTTTAATTTTCTAGGAGTGCAAGGGTACGCCTCCATTCATTTTGTGTTCGGGCCAGCAATTTAACATGTTCTTTTTCCATGAAGGCCCAGTAGGTTGGGTACAAGTTACTCCTGTGTAAAATAGTAACTTTTAGATTGTGCCTAGAGAGGCCAGAGATTGTAAGGTTTTGTGTAATGTTGCCTTAAGCGGGCTGTAAGAAATTGGTTAAAGTGGGAGAGCATGTTAGCTCTTTTTGTGATTTCTAAATTCAACTGTGATATTGATATGTGCCTCTGGAAGTCTGTAAATTTGTTGGAGCAAAGTGCTCTTGTTTTGGGAGATTTCTCCTTGTCTATGTAAACACTAATTGGCGATATTGTAAAGTGGAAATTAGGGGCTTGAAGCTCAATCCTGATAAATTCTCTAATCTTGGCCTTTCCAATTCTTGTTTCAAGATTGCTATTTGTACCTGTCACTTTATTATTTCACCAAGTGACAAGTTGTTAATTTGTTTTTTGAAAAGAAATATAACCTATCTTAAAGTTTTAATTTAATTTTTGATATCGTAGATAGACCCATTCCACCCAGCACCTTCTTTCTCCTCTTTCTGCGATCCACAAAAACACGGTAACAATTATTATTAATACTATTATTACTATTTTTTTTGCTAGTTGCTTTACGTCGCACCGACACAGATAGGTCTTATGGCGACGATGGGACAGGGAAGGGCTAGGAGTGGGAAGGAAGCGGCCGTGGCCTTAATTAAGGTACAGCCCCAGCATTTGCCTGGAGTGAAAATGGGAAACCACGGAAAACCATCTTCAGGGCTGCCGACAGTTGGGTTCGAACCTACTATCTCCGGAATACTGGATACTGGCCGCACTTAAGCGACTGCAGCTATCGAGCTCGGTATTATTACTATTATTATTATTATTATTATTATTATTATTATTATTATTATTATTATTATTATTATTATTATTATTATTATTATTATTATTATTATTATTATTATTACAACCTGTGTCTGAAAAGTTCGGTGAATGGTCTCATGAAATAAAGACAACGATATTTACACACAAAATTCCTTTACTGGCCTTCAAAGTAATCTCCGTTAGCTACAACACACTTTTGACATCGAGTGTAAAGCTGCTGGAAGCAGGCAGCAAACGCCTTTCAGGGCTAATTTAGGACGGGGGAACAAAAAAAAAAACATCTGCCGGCGCCAAATGCGGAGAATACGGAGGGTGTGGAAGACAGTCACCTGGCGTTCAGCGAGAAACTGGGTCACGCTGATCGCGGTGTGCGGACGGGTATTGTCGTGGAGGATGTTCCACTGTCCACTCCGGTACAGTTCAGGCCGAACCCGTCTGATGCGTTGCAGTAGCCGTTTCAAAACTCCCTCGTATAATTCCGCGTTGACAGGTGTACCCTGAGGTACAAATTCATGATGAATGACAACATTGCTATCGAAACAGGCGATCAGCATTGTCTTAATCTTGGACTTTGTGCGCCGACTTTTCTTGGGAGGCGGAGAAGACGCTGAACACCACGCCATTGACTGTCTTTTGGTCTCTGGATCATACTGGTAGCACAAGGACTCGTCTCCTGTAATGATGGTTTTTAACACCTCCGAATTTTGGTCACAAACGTAAATGAAATCTCCCGACGTTTCCATACGAGTTTGCTTCTGCTCGCCTGTCAGGTTGTGCGGAACAAACCAGGCACAAATCCTCCGCTTTTTCAAATGTTCGTGAACAATGCTCCTTACACTCTCCTTGCCTACTCCCTCTTCATCCGCTATCATTCGTAAGGACAGCCGCCGGTCATTCGCAAGCATCTGTCACACTCGTTCGATGTAGTCTGGAGATGTGATTGTGGTTGGTCGACCCGAACGCGCCTCGTCCTCAACACCTTCCTTTCCATCTCGAAAGCGTTTAAACCAGTCAAAAACGCACTTTTTACTGACTGCTTGAGCGTGGTAAACTTGTACTAACATTGCGTGTGTTTCCGTTGCAGTTTTACCTAGGTGGAAGCAAATCTTCATGTTAACGCTTTGCTCCGTTTTGCACTCCATTGTGCAATGACACGACTCCTCACACTGACTCCGTAGGGTGTGTTGCAGTGTTCAACTCCGTTTAACTGTGTTGAGTTGACCGATAGAGGGCACTTGGTGTCATGTCGCGCAATGCGCATCGTCCGAACTAGCACGGTGTACAACCTTGGCTACCATTCACCGAACTTTTCAGACACAGGTGATATTATTATTATTATTATTATTATTATTATTATTATTATTATTATTATTATTATTATTATTATTATTATTTCTTGCCTTTCCCCCTAATTCTTGGGAGTCAGCGCTTGATATGGATTTGACTCCATATTACGACTTTGTACTCTTTCTGGCTCCAACCCACCGGGCGAGTTGGCCGTGGGGTTAGGGGTGCGCAACTGAGAGCTTGCATCCGGGAGGCAGTGGGTTCGAACCTCACTGTCGGCAGCCCTATAAACGGTTTTCCGTGGATTCCCATTTCCACACCAGGCAAATGCTGGGGATGTACTTTAATTAATGCCAAGAACGTTTCCTTCCCACTCTTAGGCTTTTCATATCGGTGCGACTTAAAACCTATGTGGTGGGATATATTGACGGTTGCGTGTTTCTCCTGTTGTTGGTGGTATGGTGTGTTGTATGTAGATGAAGAAATGTGTATTAACACAACACAAACAACCTGTCCCCGAAACAGAAGAAATGAACCCTACGCCTACGCAGTTAAGAAACTCGGCATGTCCGGCAATCCAACCTAGGGCACTCGCAATTGAAGGGCAGCGCGCCGAACGTTTTTTCTTTTTTTGCTAGTTGCTTTACGTCGCACCGACAGATATAGGTCTTATGGCGACGATGGGACAGGGAAGGGCTAGGAGTGGGAAGGAAGCGGCCGTGGCCTTAATTACGGTACGGCCCCAGCATTTGCCTGGTGTGAAAATGGGAAACAACGGAAAACCATTTTCAGGGCTGCCGACAGTGGGGTTCGAACCTACTATCTCCCGAATACTGGATACTGGCCGCACTTAAGCGACTGCAGCTATCAAGCTCGGTCGCCGAACTTTCAACCAGTGAACCAGACTACTACTAAAACTACTATTAATTTAAACCAAATAGGCCCTATCGGTTGCAAAAATGTTTTTTAACTTTGTAACCATCCAGGCTTCTCCAGCCAGACTAATTTAATATACTATCATTTTACGCGATATCACTCGATATCAAGTTTATCCGCCATCGGCAATTATTCGTAATATCATATTTATTCAACGTCAAGCATTTGTAAATAAGGCTTTTGCAATCATATTATATAATTATAACATCATTTATTATTTAAATTATTATATTAGGTAGGATAGGAATTCATTATGTATTGTAAATATGGTCAATATGTTGAGACATAGTTGTTGTCATTTCATCTCATATTTATGTATACGGAAAAGGTTAGTCTCATAGCGGGAGAAAATTACATGTGTCATTGGGTTAAACTCATGAGCAAGGCACTATACAGCGACCTGTGCGCGAGGCTTTCATACCAGCAGACTACATCATCGCCACGCCTTCTGGTCTTGTCAAGAAAAAAGAAGAGGGAGATGATAATGCGATCTACGAATCAGATGCTTCGTTATATAGAAATCTGAGATTGAGCTGCTACCAAGAGTGGGGAGAGCCCGGTGATATATTATGTAGCGGGGAGCATTCCTCGATTCACGGAGTCACGGATACTCACTCACATCGCTACTTCTGCTGAGAACCTAACTACTATTAGAACTTCTACTGTGAACATCTAATTTGAACAACGTTATTGATTTTGAGACAGTGTGTGGTCTCTCCGAGACATAGTTATTTTTGTACTGTGTGTTGTCGCTTCGATACAGTACTTAGCTGCGTTTATGTTATCGGATCTGCGTGAGACGAAACAAGCTTACGGCTTGTGTTATATTCAGTAAATCTTATGGACGAAGAGCTATGTTTAGTTCAAGTCCATGGAATTTGGTACAAGTCTGTACCGTATAAATAGTATAGGTCAGGTGGATTGAGATTTCTACTAACATGCAAAAATTCATATCTCTGAATTTTCTCCTCATACGATCAACGCTGATCAGTTTTTACAAGTATAGGGCCAATTTCTAATTTAAAGACTAGTCAGTTAGGGAGTGCTAGTCCAGATAGCCCGTACCACATCAGAGAAGGAAGTATGTCCATGGAGCCAATTCTACATTGAGAAGAAGAGAACGAGTAACCACGGAAACCAGATGACTTCAACGGAAACTGCAATTGGTGAGCTTCGATTAGATAAAGCAAGCAATTAGTAATTTCAGTAACGTAAATTCTAAATCCCTCCACGCTTTAAGGAACTTTTCCGATTAATCTCATTTTTTTGTATAATAAATTCATTTGTATTTTATATTGCGTTAATTTTCTTTCTCAAACGATACTTAATGGTTAATTATTTAAAATCCTACCCCTGTGATTTAAGTATAAGTCTCTATGCTAGTAAATATAAATTTTGCTTTACAGTTTTGTTTAAAACTGTAACGCTGGCGCCCGTACATCACATAGAGAAATGGGAAACCATGGAGTGTTAATTGTTTCTATTTGCGTGGCAATTTGCGGGCAAGCCACATATAGTTTATTTGATATTCATGTGTCCCAAGGTAAAACTTTCGTCTCCTCTAGTGAGAAGCTTAGGGTGGAACAGTTACAACATGAAAGACCAAAATAAACGTATTTGTTCCACGCATAAAGTGCAATCATCGTCCGGATGTTTACTATTTTATCTTAGATGTCATTCTCCAAATAACCGTCCTCATAGTAATGTGCATTGTAAGAAACATCCAATTTAAATACCACATGATTTGTACTGGAATTAATAAGAATAACTCTTCCAGTCTGTCATACATTTTGTATTCTTAACTTTAGAGTTCCATATGAACCACGTATGAATTAAGAATACATTTTTTTTAATTACTGCAATTTTTACATTTCTTATACGAGTATACATTTGTTTCCTTTGTTTTTCTAGTGATTTAACGTCGCACTAAAACACTGAAGTATTTCGGCGATGCAAGAATGGACAAGGGCTGGTAGTGGAAAGGAAGCGACCGTGGCCTTAATTAAGGTCCAACCCCAGCATTTGCCTTGTGTAAAAATAGGAAAATACGGAAGACCCTCTTCAGGGCTGTCGCCGGTGGGATTCGAACCCATATCTTGAAGACAAACTCACAGCTACGCGACCTTTACCGCAGGGCCAACTCGCTCTGTATTATTATTATTATTATCATCGGAATTATTATCGTATGAAATACCCGCCGAACACTGTGCAGAAAATGACGTGTGGTCAGTGAACGAAGACCACTGATGACAGAGAGTAATTAGCTATTGTACTGCAGAATTGAAATTCAGGGGCAATACCGGCTAACTTTTAGTGGTCGAAGTGGTTGAACTGTAGAACTACGTGAAGGTAAATGAATAATTGGTGCCATGTAACGCATACAGACAGGACAGTGGCGAGGTCTTGGAAAGAATGCAGTGGTAAGTGAGGGCTCCCACATACCTCGGGAAGCCCGACACACATTGCCACCAGTTTCTGGAGTTCAGCAGCTATATTGATTATAGTTCGGGTAGCCATACAGACAGCAGGAAGACACGAGAGTTTACATGTGTTCTCTTAGGGAAGCATGCAAGCTATTTTCGTGTAACGTGAGTAGAGTGTGCCACAAAATTGCTGCTTCCGTTGCAAGTTGAGAATGGATATTCCTTTTCTGTACGCTTCCATATTAAATGATAGGAATCAGTTGTTAACATTCACGTATATATTTCCCATCGTTCTATAATTATGAATAGTAATGACAGGTATGCAGGCTTCACGGTGTAGGGTTACACTGCCTACCTTTCACCGGTTGAGGGGTTCGATTCCCGGCCAGGTAACAGATTCTTAACTTCATCTGAGGTCCACACAGCCTGTATGAAAACAATTGAAGAGCTATCCGACGATGAAATAGCGACCCTCCCTTAGAAAACCAAGGATAATGACCGAAGGAATTCGACACGCTGACCACGCGTCGCGTCAATCTGCAGGCCTTTGGGGTGAGCAGTTGTCGTTTGGTAAGCCAAGCCCCGTTACGACTGAAGCGTCGTAGGGTTAGTAATTTGATTTTTTCATACAGTGGTATCCAGTCACAGTTGGTGATAAAGGGAACAGGAAACATTCAAAAGAGGTTAAGAATGTAGTCTATAATTCTTACTCTCAATTCAGAGTCAACTGGGGGAAGAAGTTAATACAGTCAGATGGGAGTCTCCAGGATCGTTCACGTTGGTACCAGTTCGACTTTTGAAATGTACCTTTTTACCTTCGAACGACAGTGTGAGTGACGGAGGTATTGTATTTGTTCAAAAATACGACATCAAAATTTTGACGGACTCAGACGTGCAATGAACCGTAACAACCGAAAAAATGTGATAGTTGAAATGTCGTGGAGGCCACTTTTGAGTCTCCTGAAACTAAGATCTCGTATAAAAATACATTACGTTACTTTCCTCTTTTGAATCCGAATGAAGATTTTGAGTTAGACAGTTGTTTTTTATCCTTATTTCAGACGTCCTCATGGCCTCATATTATTGGACCACATGTTTCGTACACGCTGTATATTCTCAGCAATATCTCTAGAAGCCATCTCGTCAATAATTATTCATGCTTCCTGGCCATACAGACACAGCAATTAGCAGACGCTGGTCTTTTAATATGAAAATTATCAGATCGATTCCTACTGCAGTACTAAAATGCGGCTTCTGTCTTTGTAAAACTTACTTCTCTCCGGGGGAATACAACACGCAGTATACTTTCTATACCTGTTAAGTTCTTCACTCTGTCGAAACTAATTTATGAATAAACAGATTGTGGAATTACCTGGAAAGGAAAACATATGTTAACAGAATTATGCCTGAAAAAGGAACAATTAAAATTGTATTATAGTATAATTGAAGACATGCTCGCAAAAACTATCTAACCATCAAAATTAAAAAACGACAGAGTTGAGTAACATGAGTAGTAACTAATTCTAAATGGGCTATAATCAGCAGCCTCGTCGATAGATACAGGGTGAGTCTCCGCCCATATGTAGCCACGGCTGGTCCGTGGTCCAACAGCTCTGCACTTTGATCGGCCAACCGAGCAAAGGAGGGATGGCCACGGCTCTACCGTGGCTCTACGCCTCTGCATTCGGGAGACGGGACAGGGCTGGACATCACGGCTAGCTCCAAACATCGGCTGTCCCCCACCTTGTCTGAGCATCTCCTTCACCGTAACAAATCTCCCGGCCTGAGAGATGGCGTCACCGTCCAAGAGGCCCGCCTCCCCCTTCAGGGGAGGAATTAAACATTTCAGTAGTAGTAATAGTAGTAGTAATAATCAGTAGTAATCAGCAGGGATATTATATAGTAAATACAGTAGGTGGAAATTTCAGTGCTTAGCCTTAGTCAGAATGCAAAAAGGCTAACCCCTATTGAGCAGAAATTAAGTAAGTGTACGGAACATTGTAGGCTTAGCACCAGCATTGTGTAGTGTAGTGTGGTGGTGGTAAATAAAAATGTAAACAGACTCTAGGATAAGTTTAAAGCAATTGTTGAGGAATGTGAAAATAGTTTAGTACCTACAAAGGTGGTAATGAATGGTAAAGACCCACTATATTATAGCAGAGAAGTAAAGAGACTAAGAAGGAGGTGCAGGTTGGAAAGAAATAGAGTTAAAAATGGCTGTGGATGTAAGGAGAAATTGAAGGAACATACTAGGGAATTGAATCTAGCAAAGAAGTCAGCTAAGGATAAGATGATGGCAAGCATAATTGGCGGTCATACAAACTTTAGTGAAAAATGGAAGAGTATGTATTGGTACTTTAAGGCAAAAACAGGTCCCAAGAAGGATATTCCAGGAATCATTAATGAACAAGGGGAGTGTGTGGTGTCGTCGCGATTGCGGACAGTCACGATTGCGGACACAAAGTATTTGGGAAGTGCCAGCTCGTTGCAGGGTTTTCTCCTTTCATTTGCGTCTTTATTGTGGACAGTCTCGATTGCGGACACACATTAGTAGTCTCGATGTGCCTATCTTATACATATAAGCCTTCGAGAAATAAAGTATATATATTGTACTTTTATTACTAGTGCAAGTGCGTAAAGATTCTTTGTTAGCGCTAACCGTGATCGAGTGTCCCTTTTTTCTAGAGCACCTCGCTTATTTTCGGGGTAGGCCTGCCATGTAGCACCGCACATGAAGTTAACGAAAGGGGGTTGGAAGACCCACGGACGCCCTGAACCCGCACGCTTAACCGTACTCGGTCTTCAAAATAATGACGACCTAGTCCCCTAATTACTGTAGCTGCTTTCTTAGCTTTGTCAGAATAACCGTTTGCACCGTTTAAGAATTTTCTCGTTTTTACTGCTAATTATTTACGTATTGATAATTTCGTGTGGCTATTTCTATTTTTTTTTTTTTGCTAGGGGCTTTACGTCGCACCGACACAGATAGGTCTTATGGCGACGATGGGATAGGAAAGGCCTAGGAGTTGGAAGGAAGCGGCCGTGGCCTGAATTAAGGTACAGCCCCAGCATTTGCCTGGTGTGAAAATGGGAAACCACGGAAAACCATCTTCAGGGCTGCCGATAGTGGGATTCGAACCTACTATCTCCCGGATGCAAGCTCACAGCCGCGCGCCTCTACGCGCACGGCCAACTCGCCCGGTTGGCTATTTCTAGCCAGGTGCAGCCCTTGTATAGCAGACCCTCCGATAAGGGTGGGCGGCATCAGCCATGTGCAGGTAACTCCGTATTATTGTGGTGGTTTATAGTGTTATGTGTGGTATGTGAGTTGCAGGGATATTGGGGACAGCACAGAAACCCAGCCCCCGAGTCATTGGAATTAACCAATTAAGGGTAAAATCCCCGACCCGCTATTGAATTGAACCCGGGACCCTCTGAATCGAAGGCCAGTACACTGATCATTCGGCCAACGAACGACACTTACTCATACTCCATTCTGAGGTCAAATGACGTTGCGTCCAAAAACCTTTCCCAGTTGCCATCCTCATTGCACTTCCTCGTGCTTCGAGCAATTGGGAACATGCATCATTTTCAAAAATATTTTTTTTGAAAAGTACACCAATGAAATAGTACGTAAACGTATTACATTGTGGTATGTTGCCTTGTTTTCTACCATTAAAAAAATATTTAATAGTGCCTTTCCGCAAGGCGAGTGAAACGGCCTCTGACGTAAGCGGCGCGCTGTGACGTCACGATCCCGTATCGCATGGAGCTCTACCAGCCGTTGTGCATCAGCCGTTGCTAAAGCCGATTGTTTATTATTCATGATCGCGAATAACTTCAGAATGACAGAAGAAAGGTTCAAAACAGCACAATCAGACAATCTATCATGTGTAGATGTCATCATTCTTGAAAAATAGTGACTTTTGTGGCCGCAGAATTTCGCGGATAAAAAGCAAGTTTGTAAGTGGCATCTTTTATATACGTGCAATGTACTGTAACCCATAGTATTAGGATAACAACTGAACCTGGATAGATATCACATCACTTTCAACATTTCCTTCTAGACTGATTCCCCTATTAAAGAACAACATTACATTTTCGGGCTTTCAGCATTAGTAAAGTAAGAAACCGGATTTCAGCACTAACATAAACATATAGGTAGCATTATAGTACTAGTCCGCTTCTGTGGTGTAGTGGTTAATGTGTGCCATTCCCGGAGGCCCGGTTTCGATTCCCGGCTCTGCCATGAAAGTTGAAAACAAATAGTACGAGGGCTGGAACGGGGTCTACTCAGCCTCGGGAGGTCAACTGAGTAGAAGGGTTTCGAATCCCACCTCAGCCATCCTCGAAGTGGTTTTTCGTATTTTCCTACTTCTCCTCCAGGCACCTAAGGCCACGGCCGTTTCCTTCCCTCTTCCTTGTCTATCCCTTCCGATCCTCCCATCCTCCAACAAGGCCCCAGTTGAGCATAACAGGTGAGGCCTCCTGGGCGAGGTAATGGCCCTCCTCACCAGCTGCATCACCATACTCAAAGTCTCACGTTCCAGGACACTGCCCTTGAAGTGGTAGAGGTGAAATCCCTCGCTGAGTCCGAGAGAAAACCAACCCTGAAGGATAAACTGATTAAGAAAGAAAGAAAGAAAGAAGGAAAGAAAGAAAGAAAGATCATAGTACTATAGGGCTATAATCTATCATTCCCAAAAAATATATATATTTATGGTTGGGACAACTGGCCTACTCACTTCCGGGGCCCATGAAAGAGAATTAAATATCTTTGTGGAGGGAAAAAGTTAAACATGATAAAGGTAAATATGACTTCATCTAGTTTTCACAAGTCGGGCTGAGTGGTTCAGACTGTTGAGGTGCTGGCCTTCTGACCCCAACTTGGCAGGTTCGATCCTGGTTCAGTCCGGTGGTAGTTGAAGGTGCTCAAATACGTCAGCCTCGTGTCGGTAGATTTACTGGGACGTAAAATAACTCCTGCAGGACTAAATTCCTGCACATCGGCGTCTCCGAAAATCGTAGAAGTAGCTAGCGGGGCGTGAAGCCAATAACATTAATTACATTTGGCTTTTAACAAGCTGAGCATATCAGGAAAGAAAAGTGTCCTGGTGACATTTTAGTCGTTCAATACAGGAATGTCTTTGGGTGCTGTGACTTTAATTTTTTTTTCTGCATGCTTTACGTCACACCGTCACATAATGGCGACGATGGGACAGGAAAGGCCTAGGAATGGGAACAAAGCGGCCGTGGCCTTAGGTACAGCCTCAACATTTGCCTGGTGTGAAAATGGGAAACCACGGAAAACCATCTTCAGGGCTGCCGGCAGTGGGGTTCAAAACCCACTATCTCCCGGATGCGAGCTCACAGCTGCGCGCTCCTAACCGCACGGCCAACTCGCGCGGTATTTTTACCCTTCGGTTTATTGACTTGGCTTGTATAACCTAAAACTTAGGCTAAGTTGGATTATATTTTAAACACCTACATCACTATTTTCACCTGTGTGCAATTATGTTATTTATTTCATTAATATTATGATAATTATTATAATTGAGCATTGTTAACTTATAAGACTCCAACAGACAAGCATTGGTTTTGTGTAGAGTTATACATTTGTTAAATTCACGTCGTTTCCTTTCATGATGTGCACGCCTATTCTTTGCTACATTATAGGGTATTTAGATATAGCCTAAATTTCTTTACCAATTAAGCTCTTCAATAAAGACATACATAACTGTCCCATGCCAAGATATATTGGTAGAATTAGAGCTGTCAAAATGGTTCATAACCCCTTTGATTTATTATCTTGACATGGATCACCCAAAACATAGGTTAGGTTTGGAGAATACTTTAATAATCAGCATTATTTAATGCACCGTTTATTACTTTCATATTCCAAGATGTAATTGAAGCATTTAAATAAAGCATCATACATTAAAATTTAAAGTTTTACCACTAGAACAGCTGACATGGAAAAGTGATTTGAAAATTCAAACAAATTCATCTTACGTTAAAATTTTCAAAAAAATAAACTGTAGACTTTTCCGATATATCACCAGCATTTCTCCAGCTCGCCAAAATCCATTTCTCCCTAGTTTTAGCGTCTTTGGAACGTTTATAAACAATTTGTTTGGGATGGTATGCGATGTGCTATTGCACATCGGAACTCTACACCATTTATAAGTTTTCTGCCTCACTGTCTGCACAGGATTCATTTTAAGTCTAAAATATACCACTCAGATTATTATCCAATGTATAGACCTCGAATTTAACCATACTAGACACCAACGTAAAGTAGAAATACGCGAAGTGTATCCTGCTTCTCACAGCACACTGCGTGTTATTTCGTCTGCTAATTCAGTCAACCTGTACGATGACGTCAGGCCAATGAGATCGCGTACTTGCGTGACGTGACATTTTCGTAGATTTTTATCATGTTTGGAGTTATTATTTGTACATTCTGATCACATTTTTGAATTCTGCATGCAATTTTGTATCAGATTAGCATATTTTTAATTAAAACCCCGGATCATGCATGTTCCCTATTCTTTCGTGCAGTTTACAGTACTTTATTTTTCTTTTAGTTCTTTCCAAATTTAAGTCTATCCGCATAACTGAATGATCTGAATTCTCTGCTTCCAGCTTTAGACAGGTGATGAGATGTATTATTCTAGTGTGAGGCCTTTCAATTTTACTATTGATTTTGTAATTCCACCCTTCAATTGTATAGTTTGTACTGTGTCTAATGTTAAAACAGTTCCACATCTCCAGCGGGATAGACTCATTCAGCAGTCATTGCTCAACAAAATATTCGAAGAATTTTGTTAATTTCACAACCAGCGGAGCTTGACTGTGAATTAGAATCCATCCACCCTTACATCTTCAGGCTTCAGGAAAGCAAGTGCAGAACATGTTTCTTACATTTCGTCTAAATTCTTCGTTTTCCTTGTAAAGAGTCGTCATTCCTATTTTCTGAACCTTCGTACACTGACATTGCCTTTGCTAGCGTGATGTAGTGTTTACAGTGCACTATGTCTTCTGGTATGGCTTAGAATAAATGTGTTACTTTCATTGACCAGCCTTAGTCTCATCCTTGGCTTTGAAAATATGAAAGTGACCGAGATATGAGCGATGCTAGTAATGTCATTCCTTATGCAGCCAGTCCCTGTTATGAATGGTGTGAAAATATCGCTCAAAGGGTCGGATGGTGCATGCATTTCAATGGGCTTGGCAGACTGATATGTAATTGCAACTTCTGGCCCTGTGAGGAAAGCAACGGGAACTACCTAACTCCTTATTTCCCTAGTATGCCTCTTCAGTGACACCTAGGCTATATATGACAGCTGGTAGTGGAGCTGTAGAGGATCAAACCAGCCTTCGGGCTGAATACCCTACATACATACCTGCACAGACACTGCGTGAAATGAAAGAAAAATCATCCGTGAATCTCAGATTGAGGAAATGTTTCTCTTAAAGAAAAAATAACACCAGTCTCAAAGTCTACTGTGAATTTGTCTGGTTTCCATTCTGGAACGGCTTGCACAATGTTTTCGAGCATCCGAATATATGTTCCCTTTTTCTTGTCAGGAAGAAGTGCAAATACAACAGGAGTGATTAGTTTCACTTTCACTATTTACCAGGTCCAGATGTTTCGTGTATAGTTGGGCGAGCTGATTGCTTACACTCCTAAATGTACCGTCAACAAAAAACAACGTTTCTCGCAACATTTCCTTACGAAAAGAATTGGCGAAAATGAACATTCTGTCATCTGTCCTGTCATCTGTCCCGTCATCTGAAAGGAGAAACCTTACCGTCAAACATTTTTACCAATAATTCACTGAGGATGATTTCTGACGATAACTTGGGCTCTTTCTGTACTCCATGATCCTTATTCCTTCCACAGTACATTGAATGTTTAATATTAATTTATAAACTGAGAAATGCGTGTTACAAGTTTATATCCTTTATTATACAAATTTTTATTTTCTTCAGAATAAATCTGAGGTATAGAAGAACTAGGCTCTTCTCTAACCCGTTACTTTGCACGAAATATTGCTTGTTATTTAATAATAGAAACATTACATTGCTTGCTAATAAATACAACCAAATTAAGTTAGAAACTTTTCTACATACTTCATGAAATGAAATGGCGTATGGCTTTTAGTGACGGGAGTGTCCTAGGACAAGTTCGGCTCTTCAGATGCAGGTCTTTTTATTTTACGCCCGTAGACGACCTGCGCGTCGTGATGAAGATGAAATGATGATGAAGACGACAAATACACCCAGCCCCCGTGCCAGCGAAATTAACCAATTATGGTTAAAATTCCCGACCTTACCGGGAATCGAACCCGGGACCCCAGTGACCAAAGGCCAGCACGCTAACCATTTAGCCATGGAGCCGGTCTACATACTTCATGACATGTGCAGAGAGACTTTAAATTTGTCAATCTGGAAACAATAAAATTGGATCACAAGTAGTTAATACAATGTATTTTAATATATTTGCAACTAAAGTTTAAATGAATCAGAGTAGAAACTGCCCGAAGGCAGGTCCGAACCTCCGCAGATGTGTGCCTGAGCCGGAGTTTACGTACGGTAGAGTGGCCAGTTCCTTTCCGCTCTTCCATTCCCTTACCAACCACCATCAGCGCGTGGCAGCCCATCCAAATCTTGACCACGCCCAATGTTGCTTAACTTCGGAGATCTCACGGGATCTGTTGTTTCAACACGACTACGGCCGTTGGCTATACACATTAAAATTATTCAAATCTGTTAAGATTAAGTTCTCTTACATAACTTTAGTAAATAATTTTCCTTTGCACTTCTTCGTTTTCTCCTTCAAACAAATCCATGTAACACCAAACCAAAACCAAATCCCATTGCGCAACAGCCCCAAAGGGCCTTGGCCTACCAAGCGACAGCTGATCAGCCGGAAGGCCTGCAGATAATGAGTCATTATGTTGACAGCACGACGAATCCTCTCGGCCGTTATTCTAGGCTTTCTTGACTGGAGCCGCTATCTTCACCGTCAGATAGCTCCTCAATTGTAATCACGTAGGTTGAGTGGACCTCGAACCAGCCCTCAGATCCAGATAAAATCCCTGACCTGGGCGAGAATCGAACCCGCGGCCTCCGGGTAACAGGCAGGAGCGCTACCCCTACACCACGGAGCCGGCGTGGTAACACCATTTTTACTAATTCTAAACTGTCTGTAACTATAACCATGCAATAAGGCACGTGGATTACGTTTCTCCGTCTCAATAAATTCCATAATAGCACAACGAGGAGCAGAAACAAGAAAGGAACTAAAATCTCAACACAGTGGTAGAGCTAACGTTCTATATGACAACTAGAGCAGAACAGGATTCGTAAGACGGGTGGAAGAGGGATGGAAAAAACCTGGAACGAGCTGGCACTCTTCCCAAATATTTTGTGTCCGCAATCGACACTGTCCGCAATCAACAGAGCACCGAGTGTGTATGCGAGGATCTTCAAAAGGCGGAAGTATTCAGTCAGCAGTATGTAAAGATTGCTGGTTACAAGGATAATGTCCAGATAGAGGAGGTGACTAATGCTAAAGAAGTATTAAAATTTACTTATGACAGCAATGACATTTACAGTAAGATGCAAAATATGAAAACTAGAAAAGCAGCTGGAATTGATAAGGTTTCGTAGGATATACTAAAGACAATGGGTTGGGATATAGTAGCATATCTGAAGTACTTATTTGATTATTGTTTGCACGAAGGAGATATACCAAATGAATGGAGAGTTGCTACAGTAGCCCCTGTATATACAGTAAAGGGTGATAGACATGAAGCTGAAAATTACAGGCCAGTCAGTTTGACGTGCATTGCATGTAAGCTTTGGGAAAGCATTCTTTTTGAATAGATTAGACATGTTTGCGAAATTAATAACTGGTTCGATAGAAAACAGTTTGTGTTTCAGAAAGGTTATTCCACTGAAGCTCAAATTATAGGTTTCCAGCAAGATATAGCAGATAACCTGGATTCAGGAGGTCAATTGGACTGTATCGCGATAGACCTATCTAAGGCATTTGATAGGGTAGATCATGGGAGACTACTGGCAAAAATGAGTTTAACTGGACTTGACGAAAGAGTAACTGAATGGTTGGCTATGTTTCTAGAAAAATAGAACTCAGAGAAATAGAGTAGGCGAAGCTTTATCTGACCCTGTAATAATTAAGAGAGAATTCCTCAAGGCAATATTATTGGACCTTTATGTTTTCTTATATATATCAATGGTATGTGTAATGAAATGGAATCAGAGATAAGGCTTTTTGCAGATGATGTTTTTCTGTACAGTAAATAAGTTACAAGATTGTGAGCAACTGCAAAATGACCTCGATAATGTTGTGAGATGGACAGCAGGCAATGTTATGATGAGGAACGGGGTTAAAAGTCAGGTTGTGAGTTTCACAAATATGAAAAGTCCTGCCAATATTAATTACTGCGTTGATGGGGTGAAAGTTACCTTTGGGGATCATTGTAAGTTCCTACGTCTTAATATAAGGAAATATCTTCATCGTGGTAAGAAGATAAATATGATTGTAAATAAAGGGTACAGATCTCTGCACATTGTTATGAGGGTATTTAGGAATTGTAATAAGGATGTAAAGGAGAGGGCATATAAGTCTCTGGTAATACTCCAACTAGGGTATGGTTCCAGTGTATGAGAAACTCACCAGAATTACTTGATTCAAGAACTGGAAAAAATCCAAAGAAAAGCAGCTCGGTTTGTTCTGGGTGATTTCCGACAAAAGAGTAGCGTTGTAAAAATGTTGCAAAGTTTGTTCTGGGAAGACTTGGGAGAAAGGAGACGAGCTGCCGACCAAGTGGTATGTTCCAAGCTGTCAGCGGAGAGATGGCGTGGAGTGACATCAGTAGACGAAAAAGTTTGAGTGGTGTATTTAAAAGTAGGAAATATCTCAATATGAAGTTAAAGTTGGAATTCGAGGGGACAAACTGGGGCAAATATTCGTTTATAAGAAGGGGAGTTATGGATTGGAATAACTTACCAAGGGAGGTGTTCAATAAATTTCCTATTTCTTTGCAATCATTTAAGAAACGGCTAGGAAAACAACAGATAGGGAATCTGCCACCTGGGCGACTGCCCTAAATGCAGATCAGAAGTGATTGATTGTGATTGAACGCGCTCACCGAGAGCAGTTATCATTATGAACATTACATAAGCATTTTAACTTATCATTTTTAAAATTCATAAGTGAGAATACACATGTCTCTGAACATATGTGAATACGTACTCCAGAATTTTCATTGAATCAATGTTGGTGATCCTGTCTGTTGCTTGTAAACAGCAAACTTGAATGTATTTTGTCCTGACTGGAAGATTTAATATAACAAAATGTAAATATATAGTGCCAGGTCACACATACTTGACATGTGACAGAGACACTGGACTTGTAGAGAAGAAAAAGAGGTGTTATCAGTTAACATTCTAGATCAATGCATGAAAAGATGACACGTGGCATGCTTATCACTGCTTCTCCTTTACGGCATAGATAACTAAATGAACAGTCTCTGATTCCAAGCAAAAGTTGTTATTAAGTAATATTACATTTCGTGAACTAAGTAAAGTTACTGTTCTGAGTACGATTCTGTAGATCCTGGAAAGAAAATAAAACACCTGATAGACCCTATTTCTGTATGGAGCAGCTACCATGTTAGTACAACAGTACCAGGCCTGTATTCCTGCCAAAGACAAGGATATTTTAGATTTTCTATATTAAACACCCCCTGTGCAAGCTATCATGCGCACATGATTACTGCATTTGTATTATGCAATGCATTGTCAGATATATGAGTATTTCATTTTACTGATCACAAATCAGGTAGGAATATTATAAAACTAACGTATGCATACTGAGTATGAAACTTTCCTTTAGTTCAATGAGCTGCTGTATCGCTCGCCTGAAATTAAACATTTTAATGTAGCTATGAAAATATCCTCCTGACTGCAAGCATTGATTTGATGTACAATATACCAGTTAAAACTACTGCTGTGTAATTTTTGGTTCCTTTTACACACCTAAAATTTTCTCCCTTCAAGCAAAATGAGGATTAGACCGTTTTTAGCGAGCATTGTCTTCAGTTGAATCGGCCGTAGCGGAAGACCATCAGGCCTAAGTCAGCTTTCACTACTTTTCACAGGAGAGGGAATAGGCTATAACTTGACAAACACACTATATTAATGTTTTATATTGTAAAGCACCTACTCGGATTATAATTTTGCTAGCAAAAGGTAAATTTTAACTTAATGAACAATGTTTAAAAACCATTTTTAAAAAGTGACTTAACGCTTTTCATCTCCGTGGTCAGTTTAATATGGTGTAAAACGTCCCATAATACATATTTCACATGATATTTTGTCCACAAGTGCATTTGTAACATAAAACACCGGCATCCTGTACAAATATAATATAACACACCACTCATGGCATTGAGAGTTATATGGATTCCCTTTCATTTGATATATTTGGCCGCTTCAAAATACCGTCGCAGAGGTCTAGTCCTTCATGTTGAACATATTGTAGAATTTTTCCAGTGTCATCTAACTTCTTGAAGTATATGGGCACATTGTCCTGATATGTCCTCTACCGGGCGAGTTGGCCATGCGGTTAGGGGAGAGCGGCTGTGAGCTTGCATCCGGGAGATAGTGGGTTCGAATACCACTGTCGGCAGCCCTGAAGATGGTTTTCCATAGTTCCCCCATTTTCACACCAGGCAAATGCTGGGGTTGTACCTTAATTAAGGCCACGGCCGCTTCCGTCCAACTCCTAGGCTTTTCCTATCCCATCGTCGCCATAAGATCTATCTGTGTCGGTGGGACGTAAAACCACTCGCAGTTTTTTATTGATATGCCCTCTCATCATAAGCCATTGTAGGGTTGATTTACGAGAAGGAACGTATGCATAACTAGGGAGTCTGTCTAGACAGATGCTTAAACCATTTCAGTCTGGCTGCTGACGTATTAGATTGTTTGAATACAATTGGTGCAAATGGTTGTGTCTGGTGTATACAGATTTTTCACTTTCCCTAGATATGACGACCCTTTTGAACAGGTACGGCCTCCATTCATTGAAATTGATTACCTCATCAAATTCCACAACATGAACTCCTACATTCTTCCTACCATGGGCTATTATCTTTATATAGTATTTAGGGTATTAATATGACAACAGTTTTAATTTTCTTCTCGAATACACCATCAAACTAACATTTTTGTTACAAGGTGAATAGAATGTCCACGTTCTGGAAACCAGTGAGTGAGTGAGTGAGTGAAAATGCTGATGCCACTCAAACCCATACACGTCCTGACCATGGTGTGATTTTTATTTTGGCCAGGGCACCCAACCGAAAATAAGACGATTCACACTTTGTGGAACATAGTGCGTTAAGTAGTGGTTTAAAAAGGCCACACCTTATTAGCACCTTTTCTACTGTAGCCATAAATATGAAGACAGACTACACTGTGTCCATTTTTCATATCACGTACGTCAAATAAGTTAGCCTACGATTGATACAGATAAACTATTTCCTGCACTGGAATGCTGGGCAAGGGCAGATCATGCATACAATCAAATGGCATGGCAACCGTTTACTCATTATCTTGGCATACATTTTTCAGTTCTTGTAAAAATCTACGGAAAACATTAAATAAGGATTACGGCGCTGAACGGCTGCAAGTCGTTGACATAATGCTTTCCTCCTCCCATCACGCTACACGTAGCAGAGGTTTCTAGCATTAAGAGAAGGACGACTTAATTCTCTCTTATACCATTGGAAGGCCCCTGGTTCAATACTTCATACGCTATTTGGACTTAATGCTTTTCAGCTCCGGCCGATTACATTCTGTTATCGTATATTTTCTCTTTTTCAGGTAGTTTCTAAATGTATTTATCCATGACCTAGTTTCAGCAGACTGATGATGATGCTTGTTGTTTTAAGGGGCCTAACATCGAAAGTCATCTGTCCGGTTTATCAATTTTCTGAATCGAATGCGAAAAGAAATCGCTTCAAAATTCACAAGTAAGTAGCATACGGTAACAACAGTTTTCATAGCATACCTCGTATTCCTGATAATGGTGCTGCCTAGCCGAGGTGGCAAAGTTGTGCTTGGTTCATCCGGAAGGACATCGGTTCGATTCCCCGTCGGGAACACGAAACGAGATTTCCATTTCTGCAGAGAGACATGGCCTTGAGAGGTTCGCTCAGCCTTCATCAATTCTTATTTTTACAATTTGCATTACGTCGCACCGACACAGATAGGTCTTATGGCGACGATGGGATAGGAAAGGCCTAGGAGTTGGAAGGAAGCGGCCGTGACCTTAATGAAGGTACAACCCCAGCATTTGACTAATGTGAAAGTGAGAAATTCCGGAAATCTTATCTTCAGGGATATCGACAGCGGGGTTCGAACCCACTATCCCCCGGATGCAAGCTCACAGCTGCGCGCGCCTAACCGCACGGCCAATTTGCCCGATCATAAAAATATGAGTACGAAGTTAATTCATGGGTCAGAGGCAGCCGGGCATAGAACTAACCACTTAGTACCAACGTAACGAATAGTGGAAGCCTTTTCTTTCCATTCCTCGCGGGGCTGAGTGACTCAAACGGTTGAGGCGCTGGCCTTCTGAGCCCAACTTGGCAGGTTCGATCCTGGCTCAGACCGGTCGTATTTGATCGTTCTCAAATACGTCAGCCGCATGTCGGTAAATTTATTGACACGGGAAGGAACTCATGCAAGACAAAATTCCGTCACCTCGGCGTTTCTGAAAACCGTCAAAAGTATTTAGTGGGACGTAAAAACAACATTATTATTATTATTATTATTATTATTATTATTATTATTATTATTATTATTATTATTACTATTATTATTTCTTTTCCTCCAAGGGTCTTCATGGTCTGTATGGAGCTTTGCTTTGCTTCCGTATTTCTGATCATCCTTTTGAGGATATACTAATATGGTATTTTACTAAAATATTCCTTCCATTGAAAGAGTAATACAGGCAGAAACAAACATTTCATATCACTCTGCGAGGTGCACGTGGTCTTTAAGCAAATATGAAGGTGCAAATTTACGGATTCAGCTGCTTTGCCTGAACATATTTGAGAAATACATTATCACTGCTGTAAAATATATTTGCCATGAAAATTGTCAAGTAGGCCTAGGTATTTCATTAACCTGAACTTGCAGTAGGCTTTTATATCGATAGATCCTTTGTCCCTTGCATCACTATAATCCTCTCCTAAATACTTACAAATTCGTTACACTCCACGTCTAACACACTTCTCACACGCGGTCGTTTCGTTACGCGGATATTAACACGACCGATGGTGGATATATTTTTGCTAGGGGCTTTACGTCGCACCGACACAGATAGGTCTTATGGGGACGATGGGATAGAAAAGGCCTAGGAGTTGGAAGGAAGCGGCCGTGACCTTAATTAAGGTACAACCCCAGCATTTGCCTGGTGTGAAAATGGGAAACCACGGAAAACCATTTTCAGGGCTGCCGATAGTGGGATTCGAACCTACTATCTCCCGGATGCAAGCTCACAGCCGCGCGCCTCTACGTGCACGGCCAACTCGCCCGGTCGATGGTGGATAATTCCTTTCCGTGCAATGTAAACAGTTGAAACACACACCGGCGACCTCGGGTGTTAGTTTTGCGATATGGTAAAACCTCGTTAATTCGAAGTCGTTGGGACGCAAAAATCGGACTTCGAATTACGTGACTTAGAATTAACCGTCAAATCGTACTACAGGAATGCCAACCTTTGCTGCCTCAAAAAACATTCTATGATCCGTTACTGCATGCAATTAACATTGATTCACAGTGTAAACCCTTCAAATGCAGTGGAAAAGAACAATTTCCAAAATGTATCCAACAAGGTGCAACTACAGTATTCAAATAATGATCCTGGGTAACTCATTGGCAAACATAATCTCACGCAACGAAAGAAAAATATATACTGTATATATATATATATATATATGTATATATATTCCAAGACGAGAAGTCTGTGCTGGCTCACCTGTGCAAGTGATTTATTGAATGGATTACTGTACTGTATGTGTTTTTAGATGCCTTGTATTTGCACGGAAAGTACCCGATGCACTTAAAACATCGTGGCTTATCGAACGTTCCCATGATGCGGGGAGGAAGTCTTTCGTTTCTATCTGCTTTGCAGCACAGTACAATGACCCCATTTCCTTTTACAAAGTCCGTTTGGGCTAGACATAATAAAAAACAATCCAGTTTCATTGGCATTGACAATATTGTTCGTTGCGTACGAATTGATTATACTTATGAGTAAAGCCCGGATTTTCATGCGGTAATAGGTTAGATTACAAACTAATTTAGTTAGTAGGAAATATCGGCCACCCGCTCTTCCATAATGTAGAAAGAGTAACATAAATTATAGGGGTGCTGATTGGCCATAACCCTAATGTTTATGCAACCCCATAGCATAAGCGTTGTGAATGTAGACGATACTTGCTTCTCGCTTCAGTAAGTTTGCATTCTAACCTATTAACGCATAAAATTCCGGGCTCTACTTATGAGCCACGCTTTTTTGCCAACTGTCGGCATCGCCAAAAATAATCGCCAGTATTCGCGGTTTCTGCTTCTTCGCACACTGCCTGTTATGTGATACTGTGGCGTTCCTTAAAACGCTGAATAGAAACGAATTACGATTTCACTCGAACTTAGCAGCTATGAAACAAACTGTCAACATAGCGAAGTGAGTGAAATTGTGGAAGGCTACCCCTGCACGTTGCGGAAGACGCATTTTATCGTGACACGGAGAAATTTTCAATTTAAATTACTGTGAAAAAAACTATTCAAAAAATGTAAAGGCAGTTTTAAATTAAAATTCTGAATTGTTTTCCGTTTAAATATGACACATGGGGGCAGTTTTCTTCCATCTGTGGTTGCACAGGGCATAACTGTATACCCAATATCGAAAACTAGGCGAGCCAGGAGCGTGTTGCTAACATTGACGCAAATAAAACCTGCACCCCAATTTCGTTCCTCATTTTTTTACAAGTTGCTTTATGTCGCACCGACACAGATAGGTCTTATGGCAACGATATTAGAGGAAAAGGCTAAAAGTGGGAAGGAAGCGGCCGTGGCCTTAATTAAGGTACAGCCCAAGCATTTGCCTGGTGTGAAAATGGGAAACCAGGGAAAACCATCATCAGGGCTGGCGACGGTGGGATTCGAACCCACTATCTCCCGAATACTGGATACTGGCCGCACTTATGCGACTGCAGCTATCGAGCTATCGAAAATATGCGGGGATTATTCGCGCGTAAATACGGTATTTCCTTAAATACATAAGCACATAAATGTATTCAATATGCAGCAAGAAATGAATAATAACTCTAATACATTTCCCCATGGTTCAACGGTCCTCCAGTTGACATGGTCTTCGGCACGTCTACGCCATCTCGGCCCTCCAATATCTCCCATGTTTTCCTTCACGTCCCGCTACCGCTTGACACACACGGGTCGTCAGAGGCTTAAGAGGGATCGTACACTAGAACGCAACCTTTTTTACTACCGCAGATGATATTAAATATCTCCTAAACTCTTTCTAAAATTTTCATGATACCAGGTAACACCTTGGCCTATCATTGGATATGCCATATTTTTTTTAAATGAGCAGAAAATCATCACATTATTTTCTACCACAAGGATAGGAGATGGGGAAAGGCGGAAGAGTAGAAGGGCTGGACAAATAATGACCACAAGAGAAAATTTTAGGTTTGAGTGTATTTCTTAATCTTTCCTTTGTCTATAAGAGCGTGTTGTAAGAAACACATACCCGCGGGCCACCTTAATTTAAACATTTTAATCCTTCCTCATAAATCCTTACGTAGAACGGGTACCGTACTTTAGCTAGTAAATAATAAATACAATATAAATATTATTCTCTCTCTACATATTGGGTCGGTGCATACGTTCGTGCGGTTCTTATATTTTATATTTTAATTTATTTTATTTCACTGTCACGCACTGTAACTCACCATCACAACCACTCAGTGATGTATTCACCTCCACACTCTATGACCTTCTGCCAACGTTCAGGTAGCAGTTGAATGGCTCGCCTGCAGAACTGTTTTGCTTTTGACTAGAAGAAATCTTTTATCCATTGGTCAAGAGAAGCTTCGTCAGGAAACACTTGCCGCTGAATGTGGTTAGAAAGAGAGCGGAAAAAGATTAATATCTGAGGGGGCAAGGTCAGTGTATTACGGAGGAAGAGGAAGAGGCTCCCAGCGAAGTTCAGCAATCACACCTTTGGTCAATTGCGCTGTATGCGGGCGAGCGTTATCATGGAGCAATAAGAATGATTGTGGTCTTTATCTTTTGTTGTCAATAGCAACGGCAAGCCGTCTTAGCTGGTCACTGTACACAGCAGAGTAATCGTTACGTTTTTTGGAAGAAATTCATGATGAAGGATGCCATCATTGTCCCACCAGACACACAAATAGATTTTCTGTGGATTTGCACTATCCTTGGCACGGGGAGTTGCTTTCTTTGATGGGCTGAGCCACTCTTTCCTCTTCTTCATGTTGACATACAGTCACCATTTCTCGTCACCGGTGACAATGTTCGAAAGGAATGCTTCGTGCCCATCATAAGCCAACCGGTGCCAGGCAAGCAATGACTAACAGATGTTTACTCGTTGATTTTTGTTACTGTCATTTAGCACATGTAGTACCCATATACCCAATTTCTGTAAGTTACCCATCGAATGCAAATGGTATACAATAGTTAACTGATCACATTTGAAAACGTGCGCCAATTCCCGCGTTGTTCGACGGTGATTTTCATGAAGCAACTCATTCAAGTGATTTTCGTCAAAATCTGAAGGTCTTCCAGAACGTGGATCATCAGACAAGTCAAACCGTGCTGCTCGAAAGCGGGAAAACCATTTTTGTGCTGTTCTTTTAGCAATTGCTTCATTACCGAACACTTCACAAATTGTTTTCGCAGTTCCTGATGCACTGGATTCTCGGTTAAATTCAAAGAGTAAAATGTGTCGGAAATGCTCACTTTTTTTTTGCTAGGGGCTTTACGTCGCACCGACACAGATAGGTCTTATGGCGACGATAGGATAGGAAAGGCCTATGAGTTGGAAGGAAGCGGCCGTGGCCTTAATTAAGTTACAGCCCCAGAATTTGCTTGGTGTGAAAATGGGAAACCACGGTAAACCATCTTCAGAGCTGCCGATAGTGGGATTCGAACCTACTATCTTCCGGATGCAAGCTCACAGCCGCGCGCCTCTACGCGCATGGCCAACTCGCCCGGTAATGCTCACTTTTCTCAACTTGACATTCCATACCCGTTTGTCTAATATATACACAAATAATATGTTAACATTCAAGAAAACCTTTTTTTCACAACATACAAACTCTAAACTCAGGCAATCCCTTCATGCCGCACTGTTGCCAACCCGATAGAATACCGCACCAATTTATGCAATGACCCTAATGCGGTTATGCGTGAGAACTGTGTCGATCATTTGGCCTTGGCCTTATTTTACGGCAGGATTCCCTTACTGACATCGACCTCATGTGGAGAGACCATTTTAGTATTGAATATTTATGTGGTGGTTGGTAGTATGATGTGCTGTGTGGGTATTGAGTCAAACACAATCATCTAGTCCAAAGTCAGAGAAATTAACTGCTGAAATCCCCGACCATGCTGGGAATTCAACACGGGACCGTTTGAACTGAAGGTCACAACGCTGACGACTCAGCTAAAGAGCCGTTCCATGATCGCAGCCATGAAATTACTGGTAAATAATATCTAAGTTGCAAAATTAATTCTTCTTCTATTGCCCTTTGCATACATGTGATGCCGCGCGTGTGAACTCTGTCGCACACGCTGATTTGGCCCTGTTTAACGGACGGATGTCCTTCTTAATACCAACCGTACATGGAAGAATGTATTCACTATGGCGTGTTTCTGTGGTGTGTTGTCTTAACCTTACGCAGAGAGTGATTGGGTAAACACAAACATCCACTCTTCGAGCCAGAAGAATTAATCGGACGCGATTAAAATCATCGACCCGATTGGAATCGAATTCGGCACCCTCTCAACCGGAGGCCTCAACGCTGACCATTCAGCCAAGAAGTAGGACGAATTGCAGTAATGAAATATCATAGCTAGAAGTAAATACTTGCTGGGGTTGTGCCTTAATTAAGGCCACGGACTCTACCTTCCAAATCCTAGGTCTTTTCCTTCCTTGTGTCACAGAAAACCATCGATGTGTTAGTTACATCACCGGAAATAAATGAATAAATAAATAAATAAATAAATAAATAAATAAATAAATAAATAAATAAATAAATAAATAAATAAATAAATAAATAAATAAATAAATAAATAAATAAATAAATGTAGATCTTGTGAAATGATAATATATTCAACTGACACGATCCGCAGATGATAAGGTAGAAGTGCTTATACGTTTCTACTTGCTAGTCATTATGCATTGCTCACAAGAGAAATGCAAAGCATATTGGTGAAATATTGTGAGGTAGTGATCAATGTTACATAATAAAATGGCGTCTACAAATTTCTCTACATTTCGTCGTATCCAATTACTCACTGTGTCCAGCGAATAATTGAACATATTTACACCACGTTTGGAACCAGCGGACGTGGACACATTCTGTTCCGTTATTTGATTGACGAGTAGAATAGAGGAAATTACATCCAAATTAAACATTCCACTGTTTTATAAAGAATGATGAAATATGTAACAAGAAACGTATGGATTGCGAGCGTTGGATTCTTCAAATGATATGCACGATTATACATAAATCACGAATACATCTTATTTTATTTCCCTTTGGAATACACTGTATTGTGCCAACCAGAGACAATCCAAGCGGTGATTGACAATGCGCTACCAGAACTGCTGTAAAACGCATCATAGTTCTTTGTTCTATTGCCCATGGCAACTTACCTCCACTCACTCGCCCTTCCCTTTCAATAAATACAAAGTCTCAGTCAATTTGTACTCCGGCCATCATCAATGTAACTCACAGATTTCTGCAACTATTTTGTACCCTCTTCGAAGGGACCCCGTTTGCAAATTGCTGCAAACGCTAGGAATTCATATGAATTAGCGATACCCGGCTTGTAACGTGTAGGACCACGGCGGTGATACAGGGTTGTATGAGCTCGAAAAGGCACTGGAAGCGTTGGCCAGCGACGACTGCTGCACAGCCTCCCGAAATTTGTCGGAACAATGTCCAAGGTGCACACATCCCTCTGTGCAGCATCCCAGAAGTGCGGAACAGGATTGTGGTCTAATGACTTTGAGAAGCTAGACAAGCATCCACCGGGCTCGATAGCTGCCGTCGCTTAAGTGCGGCCAGTATCCAGTATTCGGGAGATAGTGGGTTCGAACCCTACTGTCGGCAGCCCTGAAAATGGTTTTCCGTGGTTTTCAATTTTCACACCAGGCTGTACCTTAATTAAGGCCACGGACGTTTCCTTCTAACTCCTAGCCCTTTCCTATCCGATCGTCGGCGTGACGTTAAGCAGCTTGCAAAAAAAATAGGCCTAGACAAGCATCCTCATATCCATGGAATCGAAGCAATCGGCCAAATTTCGGGTGCGAGAAGCGAGTAGAATGTATTGCTGTAGCTCCCGCAGAGAGCTGAAGACCAACGAACGGGTGGATGTGACCTGACAGCAGGTTCCTGTACCGTTCGCCGGTGAGGGGCGTTGGCAGGTGTACTAAGGGCCTCATTTCGTCTCACATGAACAGTCTCCACATGAGGATGCCACCATCACCAGCGTGAACTTCACCCTGCCGGCAAGTAGTACTCATTGCCTCATGTGCTCCAAGATGCACTGCTGCTCTGCTATCGCGGTATACCGAACTCATCTCCCAGGTGATGTTTTATCCAGCTTTGAGAGTTCAAAGGCGATGTTCCTTTGCACATGGCAGCCTTAGTGCTTTACGATGTGCGGTGAGGAGAAGTCCCCTGGAGGGGAAATGGCTTCCGTACCCCATTGGAGGAAATGGTTCACACTTCGTTGTCATCTAGCATCGAATTCGCGGGTGATCTGCTCCACTTCGAACCGTCTATCCGCTCTTATCATCAGAGCTAGCAGACGGCGACCCCTGTACCAACTACAGCGTCTTCTTTGCAAAACGGTAGCTATTCCGAATGTAGTTGTTCATCAGTGTATACCGAGCGAGTTGGCTGTGTGCTTCGGGTCACCTAGCTGTGAACAAGCGTTCGAGAGAGGATGGGTTCGAATCCCTCTTTCGGTAGTCCTGAAGTTGGTGTCTTAATTACGGCCACGATCGCTTTCTTTTCAGTCTTAGTCTATTGTCACCTTAAAACCTGTATGAGGCGATGTGACATAAAATCAACAGCAAAACAAGAAAACAAAATTTCAACCGACACAACAGTCTCTCTCAAAAAAGAATGGTACAAAACTTATATTAACAATATTTCTATGAATAAGGTACTGGTCAGTGGGAACAAGAATGATCAATCATAATTTATAAATTTCAGTTTAGTTTAAGTGTTCATTAAGGTGAGCTTCTAATATGATGTAAAATGAAGTGTTTTTATATACTTCACGTCTGTTCAATAGTTTTACTATATGAATATAACATCTTCAAAAATCAGAAGTTGATTACAGCCACTTACACGTCAGAAAAGTCTAGTACGTTAATTATAATCATATCGACTAGATTGTACGTATGAGTCCTCCATCCACTCGAGAGTGTCTAATCCACAATAATTATTGTAATACCTCGGATTTTGGTGGTGTAATTGCTATTAATAGAGTTGATTAGCTGCTGGTTTTAAGGCTGATTGACCGAGGTTCAATCCCGTTGGATCCAGAGCCAGAAATTTCACGTGTACTTTTATGTGACGTCAGGAATAGCATCCAGTCTCTATCATCAAGTCAAAAGCCAAAAATGAACCAGGATGTCTCCCGTGACCTCCAAAAATTACTTTGATATTCTTAAAAAGGTTTCTCAACTTTAATTCGCGTTTAGGATACTAATAATCTTTTATGAAAATTATTTATTTCACATGCCGGTCTAGAAAGCCAAGAATAACGGTCGAGAGGACTTATCGTGCTGACCAGACGACACCTCGTAGTCTACAGGCCTTCGGGCTGAGGAGCAGTCACTTGGTAGGCCAAGGCCTTCTTATAAGTATTAAAAGGAGCCTGGTAATTAATATGGCCACTCACAAATATAATTTTCATATGGTTGCAACCAAGCGTTGGCAAATCTGGAAAACAGAAAACGTAAGCTGTATTTATGGCTTCAATTGCCAAATTAAAACAGTTCTAGTTAAGATGAAGACAATGATACTTTATTTGTACATTAAAAAACTAGACTTCTCCCTTTGTGTTCATTGAATTATACGTTTTCAAATTCTGGCCTTCGGATATCGTGACTATGCAAAGCATAAGGATTTTTCGTTTTATCTATTGCACTGGATCCAAGCATTTTAGTGGACAGTAGCAATGATGTTGTTTGTTTTACGTCCCACTAAATACTTCCGTGGTTATTCAAATACGCCGATATGCCGGAATTTTGTCCCGTATGCGTTCTTGTACGAGCCAGTAAACCTACTGATACGAGAGTGGCGTATCTGAGCACCTTCAAATACTACCAGACTGAGCCGGGATTGAGCCCGCCAAATTGAGTTCGTAAGGCCAGCACTCTACCGTCTGAGCTATTCAGCCCGAGAGTTTGGTGGGCAGCTACAGTAGGTACTCATTTCGCTTCATGGCTGAAACTCTCACTCCGTAATGTGATAAGATTGATAAGAATAGATTTTAGATGACTGATAAATATAGAAACACTAACCCATTAGTTGTTCATAGATTCTAAGGTAAGCGGAATGCATACTCTTCAAATCTTAGCAAAGTGTTTGGAACCAATTCAATGGAGAAACGGAACTTTCCTTCTTCTTTATATAGTCATGATGTCCGAAGGGGAAAATGTATAATTTAAATAACACAAAGTGGGGGGAGGGAGGAGACAGTTAGTAATATACAGAGGGGATATTATTGCTATCATCTTAACTAGATTTTTAAATTTGGCTATTAGAACCAGGAATACAGAAACTACCTACGTATTCTTTCTGTTTGTCAGATTTGCCGACGCTTGGGTGCAACCATACGAAAAGGGTTCTTCTGAGTGACCATGATAATTACTTGGCTCATTTCAATAATTATAAAAATGAAAATTAGATGTTTGACTGAAGCAGGCTTTACACATTAGCTGACACGATCACGATTTGTTCTATCTAAGCTAACTGGATACCGCCCAACTCAGCCCCATTGTGCAAGGAAATTCTGCCGTTTGGTTATACTTCCTCAGTTCGAATTTTCTGGCCAATGTAGATGTGTTTATTTCGATATTTTTTCCTTCTGTTTTAACGCGGTGATTTTCTGTACATAGTATTTTGGTTTTCACAGTATTCATTTTAAGTCCAATCACTGATGAAGTAACTACACAGTTCAAAAAATGAGGGGAACATGCTTTGTGACGTCTGGTATGTGAGCGTTAATTTGGTAGATGGGTTTCCAATGGACCTACAGCATACCTCGAGACCTTAGCTACTCATGGTAGGTCAAATCGACGTTATACTCAATCTGTAAGCGTAGCCATGCATTAAACTGTCAGGTGACCCCTCAAAACAAATAGCGGTACGTCCTTGCGTCGTTGTGAGGTACACAGACTACTGCGATCATTTAAGCACGTTGTACGTCAACCAGCACATCCCATGAGACATTTTAACGAGGTTCAAGTCGCAAGGCCGTCACTTCGGTCCAGGAAGGCTGGACTTTTCGTCGTGTTGCTGTGGATCTCAATATCTCTCCGTTGGTTGTTCACCGCTTGTGGAAGCGCTACAATGAGACAGGCCAGTTAACAAGGAGGGTTGGACAAGGTCGTGGACGCATGACAACCCAATAGGATGACCGATATCTGATCATCTGCTTGATGCGCCGTCGTTCAGTAACTGCCAGAGAACTGCAACAAGACCTCAGGAGGGTCACTGGAGTCACGGTGTCTGACCAGACAGTAAGGAACAGGTTAAGAGAACCTTATGACCCAGACGTACTGTTCGAGTGCCCCGTTTCACGCAGCAACATCGCGAAGCTCGCCTTCTGTTTGCTCGTACCCACGTCAAGTGGCAACTTCGCCAATGGAGACCTGTGTTGTTCACAGACAATTCGAGATTTCCCCTGACAGTGTGATGGACGTCAACGTGTATGGAGACGCCGTGGTGAGCAGTATATGTCAAATGTTGTCCAGGAAGGCGACCGATTCGAAAAAGGTTCTGTGATGCCATGGGTTGGCATCAGTATTGATGGCCGTACAGATCTTGTCGTCGTCCGTGGTAACCTTACCGCTGCGTGGTACATCGAGCAGATACTGCTACGACATACGGTGTTAGCCCTGAATTCGTACTCACTAACGACAATGCCAGGGCTCATGTAGCGCACATCACAAGAGCTGTTTTGCGAGAACTGGACATCCCAGAGAAGGAATGGCCAACAGTGAGTCCTGACCTTAATCCCATCGTGCATGTGTAGGATAGGCTTGACAGAAGTGTTCGTGGAACTTCTGTTCCACCACATACTCTCCAAGACCCCGAACCGGCTCTCATTGAAGAATGGGACCCGATGCTGCAACGTGACCTCCGTTGACTTACAGTATAAGGAGCATGCCACGTAGGTGCCAAGCTGTGATAAATTCTCGTGAAGGACATACAGTATACTGAAGCTCTCAAACTGTGAGAAAAATCCACCCTGGATGACTGTTAGTACTTTGTTTTCACCCCTATTTGGACATTTCCGTTTGTGTTCTGACAATGAACGCGAATCCATCGATGTTCTTTTGTATACCCAAACGGTAAAAAATAAAGGTTTAGTTGGTGATATACCTGGGTGTGAGGTATTGTTTCGTGGAGCATGGTGTACGTTCAGGAACATGTACCCCTAATTTTTTCAACTGTATAGCGTGCCTGCCTCTTACCCGGAGGCCCCGGGTTCGATTCCCGGCCAGGTCAGGAATTTTTACCTGGACCTGAGGGCTGGTTCGAGGTCCACTCAGCATACGTGATTAGAATTGAGGAGCTGTCTGACGGTGAGATAGCGGGCCCGGTCTAGCTTATTGGGCCCGAGCCACGGAACCGTGTCGTGTTTCGTCTCGGTGGACCAAACGCCGGACAACGGAACTGTTCCGTTGTCTCATTTTACTACGTAATTCAACTTTTCCTCAGGAGATGGCAGAGTGACGTGCATTTGTGATTTGTGTAGGGACTCTTTCTTTGCAATGTTATATGCTCTTTGCTAATATATATCAATAGTGTGCTTGGTAATATTAGTTTGTAGTGGGCTATCTCTAGCTTTGAGATTCGCTTGTAAACAAGATGGCTGCCAGTATAGAACTGATATTTACCGATATATAACCCTTTGCAGGAAGTAATGATGATTAGGAATGTATTTTTTTTTCAGTGAAATTAGTAGTAATATTAGTACTAGTGTGAGCAACGCTCCTGAAGAACAAATAGATGTGGAAATCGAAGAGGAAGAGCAATGAGAAGACTGTGTTACAGCTCAGCAGCCGGACTGAGTACGGTCCCGTGATGCTAATAAGATAAACTGTTTTACTGTATTCCTTGTTCCGGAGTTTGTGGTATGAAAGCCTTTTGTCTTCATGTACGAGGGTGGTTTTTTCCAACCTCCGGAAGGTCATAAATGAAAGACAAGTGTACGTATCCAAATGAATTTATTACCTAATGTTAGGTACAAATATGTTTACTTTTCAACATAATCACCATGGAGCTTGAGGCATTTTTCATACCTGTGGACAAGCTTTTCGATCCCCTCTGCACAGTATGTTGCCGCCAGTGCATTCAGGTAGGCCCGAACTTTGGTTTGAAGATCTTCCTCCTCCTGGAACCTCTGCCCTCCCTCAACGCTGCTGCCATCCGGTGACTTTTGTCGTCATCAGACAACATCTTCGCTCTCACAGTGCTCGTGTCACCCAACAACTTCTGCAGGAGGAATGTCGGTGGGACGTTTTTGACCACCCACCGTACAGTCCCGATTTAGCGCCGAGTGACTTCCACCTCTTCCCGGGACTGATAAAGTGGCTGGGAGGGCAGAGGTTCCAGGAGGATGAAGATCTTCAAACCAAAGTTCGGGCCTACCCGAACGCTCTGGCGGCAACATACTGTGCAGAGAGGATCGAGAAGCTTGTCCACGGGTATGACAAATGCCTCAAGCTCCATGGTGATTATGTTGAAAAGTAACCACATTTGTACCTAACATTTGGTAATAAATTCATTTCGACACGTACACTTGTCTTTCATTTATGACCCTCCGGATGTTTAAAAAAACCGCCTTTGTATATTTAAATCTTTAATGGTCTTGTAAGCAAGAAATTTCTAAATGATATGAAGCGACACTATATTTCCTCCAAAATAATCCCAGCGCCAATGCAGTTTCAATCCAACAAATATGCAGGGCTAAATGGGCTAGAAAGCCAAGACTAACGGCCGAGAGGATTCGTCGTGCTCACCACACGACACCTCGTAATCTGCAGGCCTTCGGGCTGAGCAGCGGTCGCTTGGTAGGCCAAGGCACTTCAAGGGCTGTAGTGCTATGTGTTTTGTGTTTATGTTTGTGGTTTTGTGTACTTGTTCTCTGGTTATAGCCTTTAGTTCTTTCAGGCCTTCGTATATTTTTTTCATTGTACATAATAGAGTTTCTTAATCCCATTTACAGTTTGTCACAGTCATTTTACATTATTGCATCATACTTATATTATATTATTATAATACCGGTATACTGAATTGGTAGTAGTAACTATTAACCAATCAATGAATATGAACATGTTTTTCGGTTAAAATTAGTAAATTATAAAGTTAAAGAATAATATAACAACACATAAAAATAATGATTGCAATTCTGCACAGTCTACATTATTACAGAAACGTGGGGGAATGTACAGTAATTTACAAATTGGTAGTCCTGTTGTCATGCGTGAATGAATTTCTTGATAGGATTTCAGGTGCCGTGAAGGTATTGGTGATGTGAAGTCCAATGAGTCGTTTTTATGAACTTCACTGTTGTAAATTTGAGTAAGATAACATCCCCAAGCCGAAGGTGATTCAGATTTACATTGCATATGGTGTTATTTCAGTGTCTTACTCGTTGGCTGAATGGTTAGCGTACTTGCCTTCGGTTCTGAGGATCCCGGGTTCGATTCCCGGCCGGGTCGGGGATTTTAATCGCTTGTGATTAATTCTTCTGGCTCGGGGACTGGTTTTATGTGTCCGTCCCAACACTCTCCTCATCAGACAACATACTATACTACCACCCACTACAGAATCACGCAATGGCGATTACATCTCTCCATACAGGGTTGGCGTCAGGAAAGGCATCAGGCCGTAAAACAGGGCCAAAATCCACATGTGCGACGAAGTTCGCACCCGCGACCCCACAGGTGTGGGCAAAAAGCGGTAGAAAAAGAAGAAAGATGGTGTTATTTCAGTGGGAATTGGGAATATTGTTTTTAGTGATGCAGTTCCAAGAAAAGTTGAAGTCACGAAAAGAGACTTAAATCTGATTTTACTTTTCCAACCACATGTGCTTCATTCAGCAGGTCGATTACTTTGAAATTATTTAAATTACGATTGATTGTTGAACGTTTTCAACAATGCAAGAAATACGTCAAAAGTATTGAGCAAGTGATCTGATTATGTAAAATGAATTTGCAAGGAAAGAGGTACATATTAAACGTACTTCCCATTTTAACTAGGTATCCTCGGTTGATAAGGAGGAAGTTCAGCGTACAATACGGTACTTAATAAACTGAATGTTAAATTTAGCGTCGCTGTATAATTTAGTGCAATTACTCTGTTAATTTTGCTTAATTTTGAAGTGTCTGTAGATATTCTTATTTTATAATGGATTATTCTCAGTTGGAAATCACTTCTATTTAATTGACGTGGAAGACTCAGTGTATTTGAACTTCACTCCTATCTTCTCCTCCAAGAGCGCGTTTTCTTTTCTTGTTCGACAGACAAAGGAAGGTTGAATAATACAGTTGTTCTATTCTTGAATCGTGAAACAATTGTAATTAGTCCCGAATGGTTGCAACAACCGAGTGAAAGGTCACTAACGGGCGTCGGTTTAGATAAACTCTTTGCAATGGAACGATCGTTGCAGCAAACAAGGACTCAATAATATTTCTCCACTGCAGGAAAGAAAAATATCACTACTTCACTTAACAGAGTTTAAACTTAAGTATTCAACGTCAAGAATATGTTTTTGCTCTAAATAATAATATATACACTTTAATTTGTAGGTAGTCAATACTTCAGTGAATGGAATTGTTAATGAGAACATGAAAGATCCATTCATTAAATGGCATTCTTCCTCTCTTGCTTTACTTCTTTCTGCCACTCTTTCCACATCCTGATTGAGTCATGACAACGTTGTGTGTCATACATATGGCCGGAGACCCTTCCTGATGCCAACACTATACGGACAAATTACGTGTTTCTCTGATGATTAATAGTATGTATTGTTGTGTTTCTATAAAGAGAAGTGTGTGTTAAAATGAACACAAATATACAGTTCCCAAGTCAGAGAAATTAACTAGAGGCGGCTAAAATTCCAGACCCGTCCGTGGATCGAACATGGGTCCCCTATGAACCGAGGTCTCAATGCTGACCGCTCAAGTAAGGGGTGAGATTCATAAGGAGATTAATCTGGCATAAAGTAAATGTAATGATCTCCGAATGCTTAATGTTCCACCGGGTTCTGAATCGTACGAAAATTCCTTAGTCCAGTGATTTTCGTTGGAAGGTTGTGTATTCGCGTCTCGTCTTTATCAACAATTCAAATGTATCGTTATGGCTCGTACGGGGTTATCAAGGACACATGCTCTCTATCACCGGAATTCATGTTCAAACATGTCATAGTCAATTCCTCATTCCGGAAGGTATAGTACTAGGAATAACTATGAATACAGATTTTGTCAAACACAAAACGGCCACTTCATAGTTATGTCCTTGAATTATAAAACAGCATCAACCTGTTCATTATCAAGAATAGTGGCCACAAATCGAACTCATACGTTCGTCACGATGCTGAAATGTATTTAATAATAGCGACATCAATATCAATAAATCACAGTTTTGTCTGCATACTTTTAATTTTTGGCTCATAGATGGGTACTTATCCCGAAATAGGTTCAGTAAAATTTTTGTCTGTCTATCCGTTTGTTTGTTTGTTTGTTTGTTTGTTTGTTTGTTTGCTTGTTTGTGTGTTAGTTTGCTTGTTTGTTTGTTATTTTGTTTGTTAGCCCATCACGGTAAAATCTGGAAGTTTGGCATTTATGTTCAAAAATATCCGTAGCAGTCTTAAGGGAGCCGGAACCGGATGTCAAACTTTGTTTCATGCAGTTTTACCGTAGGAAGAGTAATCTCTTGTTAGAATAATAAGTATTCTCTAAGAGGAGCAAAAGAATCTTCGTAGTTAATTGATCACTACGTTGTTAACGACCCCATCGATGGTACCTTTACCTAGACCTGGTGGTAGGGCTTGTGTGGTCAAAAGATCGTGAGAGCTATGCCGGCGAACGCTTAGCTACTGGTAGGACCTCCCATGTCGGACAGGTCGAAGGTGATGATCCAGACAAAAGGGATACCCTGGTCCTCCATGTTAGGGATTGGGCATAGGGTTGACACCTTTATCTCGTAAAAAATAGCCTTGAGATAAGCCGCAAAGAATAAGAATAAACCGGACTGATAATATTGGAAAACGACCTAGGCGAGGGAATGGTTATTGATTGGTATTAGCGACTTGGAATGTGAGAAGCCTGCACCAGCCAGGAAAACGCAGAAATCTGGAAGAGGAACTAAGAAAGTATAATGTTGAAACTGATGCTCTACATGAAATTAGATGGCGGGAAATTGAGGTGGTCGGTTTACAGGATCATACTTTAACAAATAGAGGAAATAGCGAGAACATCTGTGGAAAAGGCTTAATGTTATCTGAACAACTGAAGCACACCTTAATGTCTTACAAGGTAGTAAATGAAAGAATCTGTCTCATGACTCTCAGGGATCATTTCTGCAATTATACACGTATAAGCGTACATGCACCTACGGAAGAAAAGGAAGATGAACTAAGGGATAAGTTATGAAGTGCTTGAGAAACAGTACGATGAGGAACCTAGACATGATATTAAAATAGTAATTGGGAACTTCAATTCAAAAGTGGGATAAGAGGAAGAATTTAGACACGCGATAAGAGCACAGAGTTTACGTTTGGAAAGTTACAACAATGGGATACGCCTTATTGACTCTGCTACAGCAAAGGATATGGTAATAAGTAGCACTACATTTGAGCACAATAGAATTCAAAAAGAAACTTGGGAGGCAGCAGATTCGAACACCCGGAATCAAATCGGCCATATACTGATTGATAAAAGACATGCATCAAATGTGCAGGATGTGCGTACGTAGAGGTGCGGATATAGATTCAGAGCACTATTTGGTGGAAGCTAAATTGAAACAAAAGTTTGAGGTAAGAGTCAGAGCTAAAGCAGAAACGAGGAAAGGATTTAACCAAGAAATGCAAGGAGGAAGGCATATGAAAGGCAAGTCGAAGAAGGTTTGAAAAACCATAAAAATGCTGCAACAGTGGATGAACCATGGCGGGTGATTAAAGAAGCCATCACGAATGCAGCCAAGGAGGTACTAGGAGAAAGAAAGAGTCAAAGAGTGATTGGTATGATAAGGAAGTAAAGCTAACCTTGGAGAAAAGAAATAAGGTAAAGAAGATACATATGTGCTAAGGGCAACAAGACCTACTCACCAAACATATGTGGAATGCAGAAGGGAAGCTAAGAATCTTTGTAGAAAAAGAAAAGTGAAATGGAAAAAGATTTGATAAAAGAGATGCAACACGATGATGAGTATAAGAGAAGTATAAAGTTTTATAGAAACGTAAATCAGAGGAAAAAAGGATTTCAACCAAAAGCAAGCTGCATACAAAATAAGGAAGGGCGACTACTCGGCAATACCCCGGAAATATTAGATAGATGTCCGGCTCCATGGCTAAATGGTTAGCGTGCTGGCCTTTGGTCACAGGGCTCCCGGATACGATTCCCGGCAGGGTCTGGAATTTTAACCTTAATTGGTTAATTTCTCTGGCACGGGGACTGGGTGTGTGTGTCGTCCTCATCATCATTCCATCCCCATAACGACGCGTAGGTCGCCTATAGTCGTCAAATCAAAAGACCTGCACCTGGCGAGCCGAACATGTCCTCGGACACTCCCGGCACTAAACGCCATACGCCATTTCATTAGATAGATTGGCGGAATATTTTGAGAAGGTTTTGAATCCAGTTAAAATAAAAAATGAAAAATATGAAGTAGAATTGCCAAATAGTGAATTTAATGATGATGAATCTGAGGAACACAATAGTGAACCACCCACTTTGGAAGAAGTAAAAGGTGTCCTCTTTTCGATGAACAATAATAAGTAACCAGGAGAAGATGGAATAATAACAGCTGGGTTGCTAAAATACGGTGGAACGGTATTGATGCATTTTTTGCTAGTGGTTTTACGTCGCACTGACTCAGACAGGTCTTTTGACGATGATGGGATAGGAAAGAGCTAGGAGTGGGAAGAAATTGGCCGTGGCTTTAATTAAGGTACAGCTCCAGCATTTTCCTGGTGTGAAATTGGTAAACCACGGAAAACTATATTTAGGACTGCCGACAGTTGAATTCGTACCCACTACCTCCCGGATGCAAGCTAACAACTGCGCACCCCTAACCGCACTACTAACTCGCCAGGTGTTATTGACACAAACATTGTATAAGTTGATATTGGAAAACTGGTGAACAGAGAAATTACCAGGAGAGTGGGAAACAGCTTTAGTGTGCCCAGTTCTTAGAAAGGAAATAAATTGAAATGTGAACATTATAGAGGGACCGGCCTATCTCTGCTGTGCATAGGGTACAAGATCATTACTATAATATATAAGCGTCTAACACGCAAGGATCTTGGAGAATATCAGTGCGGATTCGAGCAAACCGTTCAACAATAGATAGTATCTTTACAATAAGGATCATCCTGGAGAGGTGCTATGAATATAACATACCACTGTATCAACTGTATGTTGATTTCAACAAGCGTACGATTCAGTGCGAAGAGGAAAACCACTCATCGTTCATGAAAACCCTTGGTTATCCTGCGAAACTGATTAGGTTGGTAAAACCAGCTTTGAGCAAAAGGAAATTTCAGGTATGTGTACAAGGAAAAATATCGCGAACCTTCGATGTAAAAGTGGCGAATACATTTCCAAAATGTGTTACGTAACAATATTATTTGAGATGTATTAACACGTTTCCATTAGATTTCTGAATGCGTTTGGCAGCGAGTGTTTTCTATATTACACGAGGCACAGAGTGCGGTTAATTGAAATTGAATTTTATCACAAGCTGTTGAGGTTATCATAGGATAAGGCCAACAGGACCGCGATGAAGTAAACATCAACAGTAAGAGGCAACGAACGCGTAATTAAAATGAATTTTGAACAATAGTAAAGAATGTGAGTGGATTTGAAAACAAAGGAACGGACCTAGTCAGCGTAATGGGAAAAGACAATGCGGGGCACTCTTTGTGTTAGGAATTCAACTGATATTTTAGAGTAACTAAACACTCTACCAATCAATTAAAATGGTTGTATGAGTAGATGAAAGGAGGTGTGGAAAAAGCACAACCTAGAGTGAAAATACAGACATATAAGACCGGTCGTGGTATTCGTCGTGAGTAGCTCAGATGATAGTGCTCTGCGCTTTTGAGATCATGTTAGTGCGTTCGAACCCGGTTCACATTGGTGGAATTAGAAGGTGTTCAAATACGTCAGCCTCGTGGCTGTAGATTTACTTGTTGGTAAAAGAACTCCTGCGAGACAAAATTCCGGCATTCTGGTGTCTCCGAACACTATTAAAGTAGTTAGTGGGGCGTAAAATATTCTCCTTCTTCTCCTTCTTCTTCTTATATTATTATATAGGACTGAACAGGAATGATTGATTCCAGCTTAAAACCGCTGGCATTAGTTGGAGACCACTTGGAAACACTCCAGAACTCCTCCGACGGCGATGCGAAATGCAACGGTAAGATTTATTAGTCCTATATTGATATTTGGGTGCAAGACAATTTTCTATACGGGGTGTTACAATAAGGTACGGCTAATGATTCAGGACACTTTCCTCACACTTAATAAAAAAAGAAAATACTCTATATGGCCATGGGTCCGGAAACGATTCATTTCCACATTAGAACAATTCCTCATAGTACATTAATCATGGCAAACACACAGGTACAGAACGCACAAGCACAGGCCTACCATATGAAACTGTTTCTTACGGTAAATGCATCAACCGGCCGTCACATTGAATCTCAGATACTCTGATGTGCCCCGCGAAGGTGGAATGATGCATGTATCAATGCTAACCGGGATATTATGAAAATTTCATGTACGAAAGAGTTTCGTGAGGTATGCCGGTACGTTCTCCTCCTGTGTGCTTCCCATGATTAACATACTATACAGAGTTGTGAAAATGAGCTCTAACATGGAAATATATAGTTTCCGCACTCACGGCCATTTAACATAGTTTCTTCCTCTACGTGTGAGGAACGTCTCCTGAAAGTTTGCCCTTAACTTATTGTTACACCCTGTACAGCATTATTTCGATAGGACCTTATTTAAGCTTTCGGGTAATATTATTGCAGAAAATGTCAATGGAATTCAGCGACGCGAATCCATTCTCTGTACTGGAGATTTAATTTCTCTGCAGAAGGGCGATTAGCGTACTGATTAGAGAAGGAAATATGCTATTTGAGGATTTTCATTATGTTTGTATATACCGTAAGATATACCTGCAGATAAATTTGCATTTATGAGGCCTCCATTCGTAAGCGGCGAATCTTGATTAAATATTATTATCAGTGAAAGTGAGCAACAAAACATATAAGGGATAGAGATGTAGAGGGCACCAGAGGTCAGTATCCCCCAAACCAAATTACCATTTTACTCCATTGTCTACAAGACACAACGGTTTCAGGGCTCAAAGTAGTCACAAAGGAAAGTGAATCTCGGACCCTCACAGCGAAAGACAGGAGAAGTACAGGGTTAGGGGACGCAATCCCCCTACTTACAAGACATGGACCCCTGGGGTTCTCTTCAGTTTCCTTCTCCTGCAGATGGAGAATGCCGTGGAGGTATTCTAACCAGTCGTCCACAAGAAGGGGATTAAAACAGGATAACGCACGTGTGCAAAAGGATATTTCTACCGTGTCATACATAACAATTTCAAGGCTTGTAGCACTTTCTGCATTATAGGCCTAATCCCAAAATTTAGGTAGTTTACTAAGTTCTCTTTACCTTTCTCAAGTTATTGAAATAGATTGTCCATTATTTGAAATTTTCTATACTACCAAACGGAGAATTAAAAAAATATTTAAAGCCAACATAACAATGAAAAGCCTTAATATAATATTCTGACGCTCTGTATTGTTAGAATTGCCGTAAACTTCACTAGGTACTGAGATTAATTGTCAGTGTTTTATTTTAGTTGTTGTGTTATTCCCATCCTTCTTTTAAAACCTCAACATTGCATTTAATCTCTTCGTCATAAGCGATGGGACATTATTCCTAGTACGGACGGGAACGTGACTTTCTTATGGACAATCCCTGATATACAGCTTGGGAGTCAAATATGACCATCTTCGTGCGAGACAAGACGCTGGGCCACGGAACCATCATAACACCCTTTCATCTCACTCTGCCGGGCTGAGTGGCTCAGACGGTTGAGGCGCTGGCCTACTGGCCCTGAGTTGGCAGGTTTGATCTTGGCACGGTCCGGTGGTATTTAAAGGTTCTCAAATACGTCCACCTCCTGTTGGTAGATTTACTGGCAAGTAAAAGAATACCTGCGGGACTAAATTCCGGCATCTCGATGTCTCAGGAAACCGTAAAGTAGTTAGTGGATCGTAAAGCCTATAATATTATTATCACATTTTGTAAACGTCCTGGATATTTTTCACTTCATTGAACGTAAAGATCCATGTTAGAGTACCCCAGATAACTTTGAGGCACCAACACGACATTTAGCCCGCCATCACCACAAAATAACTCTGGGGAAATATCGATTGAGACCGGAGGTGGTATATAAACAGAATTGAGCCGGGCAGCAGTACAAAATGAATAAAATATATGTCCCACCACTGCTCTGCGCCGAGTAGAAAAGTCGAAACGGAAGACAGCAACTCAGAACGATTCAAACAACATGATAATTCTGAATTAATATTTTGCAGAAATGCTTGAGAAATGATCTATTTATCGGAGTGCATTGAATCTTTAATGATTACTGACGTAATTATTGGAAACAACGAACAGTACTGGGAACCAGTTCCTCTGCTAATGAGGCAATATAAAATTATTCCCCTCATTATCCCGGAGTAGGAGCCAGTAAAGGGAGGATCAGTTATTCATATAATTATACAAAATACGTCTTGTTACCTTCCAGCGAGGTTCTTCGTTTTTAAGTTTTTTTTTTTTTTAAACATTTCTCTCTCATTGGCCCGGGTTCCTTTATCACTCACTTGCCACGGTAAAATTCCTGAGTTTCATCTTGAAAAGGGAGAAACATTTTACTTCTTTCAGCATATAATTAATTCAAATTTTTAGATTAACAGTGATCAAGCTTGTCCATTCAGTATGCCATGCAGTGATGTTTAAAACATATGCCACTGCATACACGAGTCTGGCGTCTGATTGTATAATTTGTGCACGTAAAAGGAGATAATGTAATCTCTAAGATCCGGAAAGTTGTTTGAGTGTGAGAAATTATAAAGGGCTGATAGTGATCTTACGTTGATACGGAGCAAAGTACAGTATACGTCTCATGAAATATTGATTTACAATATCAAGTATACATTTTACCTGAGAATTTGAAAAGAACATTACGTATTGCATTAAGCACACTTTCGGTGTATTATACATACCATTAATGATAGCTTTCAGGCAAAGCGCTATTACATTTCAACAGTACACTCGGTCGTAGCTTCTTCTTAGTTACCAGTCAAGGAATATCGTGGAAGCTCTGGAATCATTCTTTAATACTAATGTTATTTGCTTTACGTCCAACTAACTACATTTTTACGGTTTACGGAGACGCCGAGGTGCCGGAATTTTATCCCGCAGGAGATGTTTTACGTGCCATTAAATCTACCAACACGAGGCTGACGTATTTGAGCACCTTCAAATTCAACCGGACTGAGCCAGGATCGAACCTACCAAGTTGGGGAATCATTCTTTCATGAATAAAGTAGAATAGAATATAAGAGAAACACCCCCCCCCCAGTTTCGGATCGCCATGAACTGCGGAGAGAGTAACCATTTATTTCAATCCAAATGATTTGATACATAGATGGTTTGTTACACTTAATATTTCTATTACCTTAAATATTACTCACTAATTACGCCGATTTCTAAATGTTAGTTTCCAAGATTATTATTTTTGTCCCAGACGTTAACATTATTATATAGTCTAGGACAACGTGTATCTTACCTCTGTTATTTGGTGTTAGTGCAAGTACTTGTGTCACTAGTCTGAACAATGTGTCACAGTAGACATTTTGAATTATCTGAATAGCTGTACGAATGAGTGAATGAATGGATGAATCACCTGATTGTACTATAGCCTATTGGTATGCTGTATGAATGAATGAATTAATGAATGAATACGTGATTGTATGGATGAATGAATGAATGAATGAATGAATGAATGAATGAATGAATGAATGAATGAATGAATGAATGATTAATGCTTGAATGCAGGAGTGACGGAATGAATGAATGAGTGAACTTAATTCAGTCATGAATGAAATAAGGGTCTTTCTCTCCGTCACGGTTAAATTCTTTTGTATAGCTTTATGTTCTCAGTGAAGTAAAGATAACTCTGTATGGGCTTGACGACATATAAGAAGGATGTGCGTCAATTTCGTTGCACTACATTGAGAAACGAATTTCGAAAGTATCATGAGAATAGATGGAAGCTATATTTGTTGTTATGCTTCAGTACAAGCTTCGCAGTTTGGGAAAGTAACATGCTTGACAGACGCAGACAAATAAAGAAACATGAAATTATGGGAAAGGAGATTTCACCTATGAGTTGACGTACGACCAAACATAACACCAGTTATAGAGGAAAAAAAGTAACTCCTTTCTTTCGCTCCTTATGGCCAAGTAGTGTTGCCTCTCCTGAGGCGGTGGAGTGGTAAGAAGAAGTGTTGACTCTCCTGTGGTAAGAGGAAGTGTTGACTCTCTTATTGTCGAGGAGTGGTCATAAGAAGCCTTGACTAACCTGTTGTCGTGGAGTGGTAGGAGGAAGTGTTGACCGCCGTGTGGTCGAGGAATGGAAATAGGAAGTGTTGACTCTCGTGTGGTCGAGGAGTGGTTAGCAGAAACCGGGGAGTAATAAGAGGAAGTGTTGACTATCGTGTGGTAGAGGAGTGGTTAGCAGAATCGTTGACTCACCTGTTATCGGGGAGTGATAAGAGGAAGTGTTGACTATCGTGTGGTAGAGGAGTGGTTAGCAGAATCGTTGACTCACCTGTTATCGGGGAGTGATAAGAGGAAGTGTTGTCTCTCCTGTGGTCGAGGAGTGATAAGAGGAAGTATTGTCTCTCGTGTGGTCGGGGAGTGATAAGAGCAAGTGTTGCCTCTCGTGTGGTCTGGGAGTGATAAGAGGAAGTGTTGTCTCTCCTGTGGTCGGGGAGTGATAGGAGGAAGTGTTGTCTCTCCTCTGGTCGAGGAGTGATAGGAGGAAGTGTTGTCTCTCCTCTGGTCGAGGAGTGATAAGAGGAAGTGTTGTCTCTCGTGTGGTCGAGGAGTGATAAGAGGAAGTGTTGTCTCTCGTGTGGTCGGGGAGTGATAGGAGGAAGTGTTGTCTCTCCTCTGGTCGAGGAGTGATAAGAGGAAGTGTTGTCTCTCGTGTCGTCGGGGAGTGATAAGAGGAAGCGTTGTCTCTCGTGTGGTCGGGGAGTGATAAGAGGAAGTGTTGTCTCTCGTGTGGTCGGGGAGTGATAGGAGGAAGTGTTGTCTCTCGTGTGGTCGAGGAGTGATAAGAGGAAGTGTTGTCTCTCGTGTGGTCGAGGAGTGATAAGAGGAAGTGTTGTCTCTCGTGTGGTCGGGGAGTGATAAGAGGAAGTGTTGACTATCGTGTGGTAGAGGAGTGGTTAGCAGAATCGTTGACTCACCTGTTATCGGGGAGTGATAAGAGGAAGTGTTGTCTCTCCTGTGGTCGAGGAGTGATAAGAGGAAGTGTTGTCTCTCGTGTGGTCGAGGAGTGATAAGAGGAAGTGTTGTCTCTCGTGTGGTCGGGGAGTGATAAGAGGAAGTGTTGACTATCGTGTGGTAGAGGAGTGGTTAGCAGAATCGTTGACTCACCTGTTATCGGGGAGTGATAAGAGGAAGTGTTGTCTCTCCTGTGGTCGAGGAGTGATAAGAGGAAGTGTTGTCTCTCGTGTGGTCGAGGAGTGATAAGAGGAAGTGTTGTCTCTCGTGTGGTCGGGGAGTGATAAGAGGAAGTGTTGTCTCTCCTCTGGTCGAGGAGTGATAGGAGGAAGTGTTGTCTCTCGTGTGGTCGAGGAGTGATAAGAGGAAGTGTTGTCTCTCGTGTGGTCGAGGAGTGATAAGAGGAAGTGTTGTCTCTCGTGTGGTCGAGGAGTGATAAGAGGAAGTGTTGTCTCTCGTGTGGTCGGGGAGTGATAGGAGGAAGTGTTGTCTCTCGTGTGGTCGAGGAGTGATAAGAGGAAGTGTTGTCTCTCGTGTGGTCGGGGAGTGATAGGAGGAAGTGTTGTCTCTCCTCTGGTCGAGGAGTGATAAAAGGAAGTGTTGTCTCTCGTGTGGTCGAGGTGTGATAAGAGGAAGTGTTGTCTCTCGTGTGGTCGGGGAGTGATAGGAGGAAGTGTTGTCTCTCGTGTGGTCGAGGAGTGATAAGAGGAAGTGTTGTCTCTCGTGTGGTCGAGGAGTGATAAGAGGAAGTGTTGTCTCTCGTGTGGTCGGGGAGTGATAGGAGGAAGTGTTGTCTCTCGTGTGGTCGAGGAGTGATAAGAGGAAGTGTTGTCTCTCGTGTGGTCGAGGAGTGATAAGAGGAAGTGTTGTCTCTCGTGTGGTCGAGGAGTGATAAGAGGAAGTGTTGTCTCTCGTGTGGTCGAGGAGTGATAAGAGGAAGTGTTGTCTCTCGTGTGGTCGAGGAGTGATAGGAGGAAGTGTTGTCGTTCCTGTGGTCGGGGAGTGATAAGAGGAAGTGTTGTCTCTCGTGTGGTCGAAGAAAGGTTCAAAGAAGCGATGACTCACCTGTTGTCGGGGAGTGGTAATAGGAATTGTTGACACTCTTGTGGTAAGAGGAGAGTTTAGAGGAAGCCTTTACTCAACCGTTGTCGGGGAGTGGTAAGAGGAAGTGTTGACACTCCTATGGTAAGAGGCTGTGTTAACTCTCCTGTGGTCGATGTGGTCGAGTAGTGGTTAGAAGAAGCATTGAATAACCTGTGGTCGTGGGGTGCTAAAGAGAATTGTTTCCTCTCCTCTGGTCGAGGAGTGGTAAAGGGAAATGTTGTTTCTCCAGAGATCGAGGAGTGGCAGATAATGTGTTGCCTCTGCTGTGGTCAGTGCGTTGTATGCAGAAACCACAAAGGGTACTTCTCTGTGAATGTAGATGCGAATCTCCTCATCTGAAGACATTGTAACACGTCGGCTATATGTCAGTTCCATGTTTATTAACAGTCAAATTACAGCAGATATTTAAAATAGGAAAAAGGATAATTGAGGGGCTACTTAAAGGAGGTAAAGGTAACCCACTGAAGAAGGATGTAATGACTCCATTTCTGCATTCCAAAGCAAGAGTCCAGCGAACCTACAACAGGGCGGATATTAAAGCAACACGTTTTGTGGAGAAAACAGCTCACTCTTTTAAACATCGGTAAAGAGAATTCTTCTATGAGTGCAAACACTAAAACTCTAGGTAAATATAGGAATCGACAGAAGTCTGGGGTGAAAACAGTGTAATGTCTTGCCGATGCGACAATGGTAACAGAAACTCTGAGCAAAATTCTACACGCTGTTGTCTTGTACACATACATACAATCCTCCATAATTCACTGGAAAGAATGTAAATTATAATATCTAAGAGCTATAAACAACCGCTACATTTGAAGCAGTGGTAATTTCTATCTGTAGGAATATACCTTATCTTTCAAGTTCTTCTATTACCATCTTTATTATGGCTTTGGAAATTCGGCAACTTAGTAGAAAACGTTTTTCTCTTAACTCTAAAAATTATTTTTGCCTTTGTATGGATAGGTAGTCTTCATACAGCAATAAAGCTTCAAATGTATATCTTCCAGATCCTGTCATTTTGAAACTTTAACAAATGGTAACAGGGCTGGTGCCATGTTAATGTATCACTAGTATTAATAATATGTTAGTTTTAATCATTCTTGACGAAATCGTCATTTTGGTCATTTGTGTGTTAACAGAGTTAACTCTTAACATCAGTAGAAGAATAACTTATAACGAACTCATAATACTATTCCAATATTTATGAACACTAGAACAGTTTCCCGTATGTTTCGTAGGAGCTTTTACCACATTGTTCCAACCCTCTCCATTACACTTTTGCCAGTAACTTTATTATTTATTGGTTTTCTTTTAAGCTTCCTTCCTCTCTTCTCCCACGCTTCAAAATTTTACCCTTTTAGTCATTTGAGAAGTGAAATTGCTTAAGTGCTCGTTTCATGTGTTACGGGAAGGAAACGCCACATATTTCAGTTGGCCTTTCATATTATTTAAATGTCCGGCTCCATAGCCAAATGGTTAGTGTGCTGGCCTTTGGTCACAGGGGTCCCGGGTTCGATTCCCGGCAGGGTCGGGAATTTAAACCATTATTGGTTAATTTCGCTGGCACGGGGACTGGGTGTATGTGTCGTCCTCATCATCATTTCATCCTGATCACGGCGAGCAGGTTGCCTACGGGTGTCAAATCAAAAGACCTGCACCTGGCGAGCCGAACTTGTCCTCGGACACTCCCGGCACTAAAAGCCATACGCCATTTTTCATTATTTAAATGCAAGATAACAGTATTAGCAAAAGGACAAATTCTGCCAATATCTTGGCAGTTTTGCAGTTAAGGAACGTTGAACACTTAAATTATTATTATTATTATTATTATTATTATTATTATTATTATTATTATTATTAACTACCTTAGCTTAACCCAAGTTTTTCTGGGGTTGCTGGTGCCACCCAGACTAATTTAGGTTTTGGGCGGGAGTTTTAAGGCTGGATGTCCTTTCTGATGCCACGTGATTTTGGAGATGAAACTCTCAACCCAGGATCGACCGGGATTCGAAAATCAGCCTGCTGGGTAGGAAGCCAGCAGCTACACTACTAAGCAAATCCCGCCCACATTATTATTATTATTATTATTATTATTTTATAATCAGCCTAGTTGGTTGAACGATCAGTATAGATGGTCTCCGGATCAGAGGGCTCCGAGTTCGATTCTCAGCCTGGCTGGGGATTTGAACCGTTTAAGGTTGATTTCTTTGCCTCCATAACCGGGTGTTTGTTTTCGACTCAATACACACCTCTTCATTTCAGTTCAACCCATTACACTTCCAACCACCAGAGAAACACACTATAGTGGATACATTCCTAAACATAGGTTGGCGTCAGAAGGAAAACAAGAGGTAAAACTGGACCAGATCAACATATAATAATGATAATAATAATAATAATAATAATAATAATAATAATAATAATAATAATAATAATAATAATAATAATTGAGGAACAAATGTTATATTTTCTCAGTAAAGTATTTCTAAGCTGCTTGGCACCTACAAAGCTCCTTTTTTTCAATCACCAGCTTTATCACATCTCCCATCCAAAGAATTTATTGAGTAAGATAAGATGTGGACTTCACGGACACATTTATTGCACCAGCCGAAAGGCAGCACCTTCAAGGTAAAAACGAAGCCGAGAGAAAATCTCAGGCGCTTGATCGTGAGCTCAGAGAGATTTCCGGCGGGATTTAAGCTGTGATGTTAGCAGTAGCGTAAGCTAGCGGCATGGATGACACCTTTATCCTTTCAAAACCTGTCTTCTTTTTACAAGACATGTCTGTCTTCCAAAAGAAGACAGCGTTAATGCATGAACATCGATTCGAAGTACAACTAATCTTCCAGCTTGTCCGCGTTTGGCTGTGTCATGCTCGAGTTAAGAACCGTGAATTTTACTTTCAATACCGGTAAAGTATATTCCTCGTGCGGGACATCCTGTCTTTAGCAGAGAACATTTTTCTGAGTAAGTGCTCCCTCCGTAGATCAGTGGTAGACTTTTCACCTCCGGATCCCAAGATCGCGTGTTCGAACTCCGCAGAGGTAGCCGGATTTCGAAATGTGAGAAGAATGTCTATTCGGCACTCCATACCATACGATGTCGGCGTGTAATAAGATCTTCGGTGTCGAATGAATTACAATTCAATCATAGATCACTCTGCCACCTAGTAGAGTAAAATAGAACGTCGAAATCGACACGCAGGTACCCTAAGTTGTGCCATCATGATGCCTACAGATGGTACCAGCGGCCATAAATTATTATTATTATTATTATTATTATTATTATTATTATTATTATTATTATTATTATTATTATACGGCGGAGATAGCGAAAGATACAGCTAAAAAAACAAAAATCTATTTTGTGTCTGACTTGTAACAAGCGGCTAAATGGTCAGTGTCTGTTCACCACAGGTGCGGCTCAAAATCTTTCCCCGGGGCTAACAATCTCGTGTAGAAATTTTAAGGGACTTGTTCCCTTAATCCATCACACAATCAACTATGGATATGCACTTTGTAAGAGACTTTACTCCAGGCAGTAACCAATCTTCCATTTCCAAGGAAATGAAAATTTGGCATTCGGATTCTGGGGGCCCACAACATTGTGCAAAGGATGAGTCGGAGTATCTTGAAACCTGCCTTAAGCAACAATCATACAAAATTAGGCACAGAAATAGAAATGATTTGACTACTTTTAATGTGAACTCACTTTTAAAGACAGGAAAACTTAAAGCATTGATAGATTGTCTAAGAGTTAATATTTTGATACCAACACTTCAAGAAACAGGGTATACTGATGTAAATCACTTGACTTAGAGAAATTTAAGACATTTAAGGGAAAACGATGAAAAAGAGTTATGAAGAATGGACCTCAATTTAAAACAGGCTTTATTGTAAACAAGAATATACTTGATTCTATAACAGAGTTTAAATTTGCAAATGAAAGACTTTCCACGCTAAGCTTTATATCAACGAATAAAGTCTACACTATTGTAAATGTACGTGAATCTGCAAATGAAGAAAATAAAATCCAGAAAGAACAAACAGAAACATTTTGACAAGAAGTTTCAAACACCGTGGAACAAATTCCATCCCAAAGCACAATATTATTGCTTGGAGATTTGAATGCTCAAATTGGCAAGGAAGGTTGTCATCGATCTATCGTAGGTAAATTCCCCACACATCGAAGAACAAATTCTAATGGAGAAAGGCTGATTAGTCTATGCTCAGAAAATAATATAGTCCTAAAATCTACATTCTTTAAAATACTTTCTGGAAAACAGACTACATGGGTCTCTCCAAATCCAAACTGTAGTGAGAAACAACTTGACTATGTTGCCATAAGTAGAAAGTATGCGCCAGAGATACTTATTGTAAAGGTTGCTAAGAGTGCCAGTTTGGATTCAGACCACTATCTGTCAATCATTAAATTCAAAATTAAATCAATAAGTATAAAAAAGGATCAATATCAACCTAAAAAGGTTGACGTACAAAACTAGCCAAAGAAAGTAGTTTCAAAATACTCTTGGAGAAAAGGACACTTAAAACATGGGTACAACTTCAAAATTATATTTTACAGACAGCAGGAGAAACTATTCTTCTTAAAAAGAAAAGAAAATATGCTTGCTGGAATGATGAGTGTGATCAGTTAATTCTAAAATGACAACGAGGTTGAAACACATTGAATGCATACAAACATTATAAAAATTGGAAGCAACTTCATAGAAGTCAGGAAGCTTGCATCAAAAGGCATCAAAAAGATCAAAATACAACATATGAAAGACCGACTAAAAGCAATGGAATTGGAGTTCGAACAGAACAACTCAAGAGACTTTTGCAAAGCATTTAAAAACAACGTCAGGAAATACACTCCACCGAGTTTACATTTCAGAGATCAAAAAACACAGGAAATTGGTTATAATAACACAGAAAATGGTACGATACTTGCAGAATACTTCGAGGAACAATAGAACAGCAATACACCAGAAGAGAAATTCAATTTTGATAATACAAAATCAATACAGCCAGAGTCAAAAACCACCAACAAAACAGGAAATCAAAATAAACATAAAGGAACTCAAAAATAATGAAGCACCCGGGGAAGATAATATAGTTGCTGAATTGTGGAAATACTCTAGTGACAATATGATATAAAGTTTAACATAAATCATCTAAGAAATCTGGACAACAGGCACTTTACCAGCAGATGGACATCAACATTAATACATCCGCTCACCAAAAAGGGGAATAAATCAGACCCTTACAACTATAGGGGAATTTCCCTTTTAATAATTACATACAATATTTTGTCCAAGACACTCTTAAAAAGAGCTGAAGAAATACTAGACCCAGAATTAGGAGAGTATCTTGCAGGATTTAGAAAGGGAAAGTCACGTTCAGAACAATTTATAAATCTAAGGAACATACTAGCTACGAGGATCATCAGAAACTCTAAATTTGTGATAACTTTTGTAGACTTTAAGGAGGCCTGTGATTCAATTGACAGAAATACTCTATTTGATATTTTAAAGGAATTTGGACTTGATAATAAAACAACTGAAAAAATTAAAGCAACATTAACAAACACAACATCCAACGTAAAATTTTTGGGAGAACTCTCAAAATTATTTGAAATAAGATCAGGTGTACGAGAGGGAGATGGTTTGTCACCTCTACCATTAAATAGTGCATTAGAGAAGGTAGTTCGAGAATGGAGGAAAGCCATCAACACTAAAGGTGTTCAACTAGGAAGAAATCAAATAAAACCATTATTGATTGTTTAACTTTCGCAGGCGACATGGCGTTAATTACAGACTCATTAGATAATGCTCAAGAACAAATACGAGAATTACAGAAACAAGCGGCCAAAATAAGATTGCAAATATCATTTGAAAAAAAGTTTCATGACAAACAGCATTAATACCCCTCAAAATATCACAATTAACAATAATATAATATCTCGGACAGATTGCTTTAAATACCTTGGAGAATGGATGACAAACAACACAATACAGGTAGCTATAGATATAAGAGTAAACAAAATGGAAAGGATGTTTCATATGATAAAAATGTATATATAGTAAGAAATATCTATCCGAAAACTTGAAATTAAGACATTATCAAACAGTGGCTCGGCCAGATAGTTTATATGCAGCAGAAACTCTTAAACTTAAAAGAATTGGGGATGTTGAAAAATTAGAAAAAGTGGAAAGAAGAATTTTGAGAAAAGTACTGGGACCTATAAGAAACAACAGTGCCGAATTTAGACTACGAACAAACAGAGAGCTATATTTAAAAGTTGAAAACTGACAACTGTAATGAGGAAAAGAAAACTCCAGTTTTTTGGACACATTTACAGAATGAATAACAAGAGATTAACTAAACAAATCTTCAACCCATTGAACAGTTACAAATCCAAGGCAACGAGGTTCATTGGAATTGAAAAGGATATGAAAAACCCTGGAATTAAAATAAATGCGATAGAAAACACAACACGTTTCAGAGAAATAACACGAAATGCAGTATTTCAGGAGAGAAAGAAATTAACAACTGGAAGAAAATGGACTGAAGAGAAAAAGGAACAACATTTTCAGAAACTGAAGGAAGTTTGGAAACGAAGAAAGCTGAATGCAAAGGAAATTACCCAAATTTGATTTATCATACCCTCAAATGGGTTATTCGATTATTATTATTATTATTATTATTATTATTATTATTATTACTATTATTATTACTATTATTATTATATTGAACTAGGTGCACTCATACTAATCATAATTATTCCCCAATTGACTATCTCCATACGAGTTCAGATACGCAACCTGCAATTGTTCGCATGCAAATTTGCTGGTTTTGATGTCCAACCAGTGAATACGGATATTTCATTGCATTCATACCACTGTAACTTCAATTAATTATTGGGATAGTTCCGTAGATTAAGGCAGTTTATTTCAAATGTATCCCGAATTAATTTAATTCACTCATACGCACAGTACCTTAAATCAAGCTCTGTAATTGCTTTATTAAGCGGCACAATTTCAGAGGTTGAAGAATAGAATCTGTACACGCTCCTGGAATATCTTGCGTGTTGTAAACCCAGAAATTTTTCTATATAGCCTACCCTTTAACTTATTCCAAATCGGGATATTATACTCCAAAATAATTCTAATAAATCCCAATCCATATTTTAATACAGCTTCTAAGTTCACTTACGCACGGTTGTTGGAAAACTTTCCGGTACTTCAGCCTCTCCGAAAACAGTGACATTAGAAAGTAGGACGAAAAATGAATGCCATTATTTAGACTACAAATCTTCAATTAATTTGTACAATGAAGACATATTCGCGGAAGTGAGTTGGTCGACTTAGGGCCTACTGCAAGTTCGGAAAAGCAGGAATTTTACAACTGGGGAAACGATTATTTGTAAACTGGATAAAAATGAATTGAGACACTTACAAAAAGAGTGAAAGATAAGAAGGATATAGATAGGTGTGTATTGTGGAGAAGTCTAACAAAAAAGACTGCGAACAACTGGGCCGAAACGATGTTTTGGAGGGCTAGCATCGGAATAATCCCGGAGTCAACTTCAGATTCATTAATCAATGACCTGTCTATAAAACAAACAATAAGAAAGGAAATAAGATAATATCGCATTATGAAAAATGAAATGTCGTTTTCTATTTGACTCCCGTAGGCGACCTGCGCGTCGTGATGAGGATGAAATGATGATGAAGACAACACAAACGCCCAGCCCCCGTGACATTGGAATTAACCAATTAAGGTTAAAATCACCGGCCTGGCCAGGAATCGAACCCGGGACCCTCTGAACCGACGGCCAATACGCTGACCGTTCAGCCAACGAGTCTGACATATCGCATTATGAAATTAAGGAATAAAAATATTGGTAAAATTGGCCACACATAATTCGTCGCTGTTCGGGCAAAAGGCCATATCTCACAATGCTCTTCCCATCCATTAATTTCCTTAAGACTAGACACAACTCTCAGCCACATATGGATATGCAGTCCATCAGAAAAATTTTCGTTGGCTTCATTTTCGTATGTTAACGTGTAAAGGAAAATGAACCATAAGTACATTATACTGTAGGAGTGCTTAAATAAGTCGTGCAAACATACATTCCTAGAGTGTGGGACGGTAAGGTTCACTTTCCTTTACACATAAGCGTAGGAAAATGATCATAACGAATATTGTGCTGATGAACTAAATATCCACATGTGGCTGAGAGGTGTGACCAGACTTAAGGAAAATAATGGATTGGAAGAGCAATGTGAGATATGACCTTTTTCCCGAACAGCGACGAATTGATGTAGAGAAATACGAATTGTCCAAGGAGAACAAGCAGACAATTCCTAAGGTAGGAAAATTTGTCGAAATGTTTTAATTGGTGGTAAATCAGTCATGGACAGATTTGCTCACTCTCCGTTCAGTGTTAAACAGCGTGCGTTCTTTGCGTAGTTTAACCAAATAATCCTATAGGCCGTATAGCCTGTCGATAAATAATTCCATTCCTTCACCACCCACTTAAGTGCCAATGGAAGACGCCGAAGTACTGTACCTGAATTTCCCCCATTAAACGTTATTTAGTGTGTCAATACATCTACTGATGCGAATCTCTCGCATTCAGTTACCTTTAAATGACGATCGACTTCGCCAGAATTCCCTATTCTAAAATTACAAATGCATTGGCCAATATTCGTCATGGTGAGAAGCCAGCAATAACGTTACTCAGCAACCATGTTCCACTACTGTGGAGAGATTTTATTACTAGAGGCAGTGGCGCACTGATATTACAATATATTTCTGTCATTATTTATGTACGGACTTAGGATACCATGGTCATCAGCTCTTAACTCTTCGAGATTTTCCCTTCCAAGCAGTTTGAAGACGAAAAAACAAAAACGATTGTGGCAACACTGAAATAGATATAGACAAAGGCTGATTAGGTACTGGCCGTGGCCTTGATAGAGCAGAAAACCTCACTGTACTTCGAGCTCTGGACTCAAACACCTATGGGCAGAGGCTCACGGTAACACAAAGTTCTGGTAACTGTAGTTAGTAGGACGTAAAACGTATAACATTATTTACAATGCCGATGATTAATTAATTCGTACAATGAAGACGTTTACGCGGATGAGTTGGTCGATTAGTAGTATAAATGAGAGGTTGATGACAGCTAACGGAATTTCAAATTATCAGCCACCACAATTCAAAAGTATGTAGCTAAAGATAGCAGCACGATGCTTTGTTGATTAAAGATGGCGGATGACAGCGGACGGAATTACCCGCAAGATAGCAGCACGGTGCTGTCATGATTAAACATGGCGGATGACAGCTGTCAAAAAAGCATGTAGATTTTAAATTTACCACCACCACCACCACCACCACCACCACCACCACGATAAGGTTTAGTGCCGTAAAGATAGCAGCACTGAGGTAAGCGATGCAAGATGGTAGATAACAGCTGACGGAATTTTTTAAATTATCCGCCACCACATTTCAAAGGTAAGTAGCTAAAGAGTGCAGCACTGAGGTTTGCGATGCAAGATGGCGGGTAACAGCTGTCACGTAGAAATTGCCCGCCACCACATTTCAAAGGTAAGTAGCTAAAGAGGGCAGCACTAGGGTTAGCGATGCAAGATGGCGGATGACAGCTGTTACGTAGAAATTGCCCACTACTACGATAAAGATAGCAGCACGGTGCTCTGTTGATTAAAGGTGGCTGCTTCTCAAAAAAAGCACGTGGGTTTGTTTCCAAACAAGAGAGCTAAGGAGGGCAGCACGATGCTCTCTTGATTAAAGATGGCTGCTGTCAAAAACACGTGGGTTTGTAAAGCACGTAGAAATTACCGCCACCACTTTTCAAAGGTAAGTAGCTAAAGAGTGCAGCACTGAGGATTGCGATACAAGATGGTGGATGACAGCTGACACATTTTTTTTTAAATTACCAGCAGTGTCGTAAAGAGTGCAGCAGTAAGGTTTGCGATGCAAGATGGCGGATGACAGCTGTCAAGAAAGCACGTGGCTTTATTTACCCATTCAAATCTCGCGCAAGTAAGGTTTAGTTGGTAGCACTAAGGTTTAGGCCCGTCAAGATGGCAGCAGTGAGGTATGTTTTGTTGTCGATGACAGCTGTCAAAAAAGCACGTGGCTGTCAAAAAGCACGTGGCTTTGTTTACCCATTCAAATCTCGCGCTAGTAAGGTTTAGTTGGCAGCACTGAGGTTTAGGCCCGTCAAGATGGCAGCAGTGAGGTTAGCGATGCGTTGTTGTCGATGACAGCTGTCAAAAGGCACGTGGCTTTGTTTACAAATTCAAATTTCCCGCGGGAGGAGGAGCGGGCCCCTGGAAAGGCCCGCTGTGTGGCGGCGAAGGAGCGGGCCCCTGGGAAGGCCCCCGGGAGGCGGCGGAGGAGCGGGCCCTGGGAGCCCTGCGGCGGCGGCGGCGGCGGCGGAGGCCGAACTCTCCAATATATTTACTTCGGTTTAGTACAGGTTCGGGAAAGCAGCGATTTTACTACTGGAGAACCGACTATTTGAAAGCTGCGACGGAAGCAAAAGACAGCGTACGCATTTGATGAAGCCGGCTTACATCACATGTGACAACTATATTAATAGTCAAGTCAATTTACATGCTTAGAGGGCCGATGACCTTCGATGTTAATCCCATTTAAACAACAAGCATCATCGTCGTTACATTAGTGAAAGTTGAGATGATTGTTGTTGTTAATTTATACAAGCTGTTTACATCGCCATCAATGCGGAACTAACAGTTTTACGTGGAATCAGAACCACAAGAAACGTGTTTTCATTTCAAGAATCGTACTTGCATTGGCTAGGATGCAAACCGCGGCCACCTTAGCGAGAACCCAGTGCCAATCAGCCATTACACCCCCTTGTTGTAAATTTATTTCAGTAGGTATTGATTTGTTCAGCGTCATTTTCATGTAAATTTGAAATGATAATAATAATAATAATAATAATAATAATAATAATAATAATAATAATAATAATATATTTTTGTCCTCGTAACTAATTTTTCGGCTTCCGGAGACGCCAAGGTGCCGAATTTCTGTCCCGCAGGAATTCATGTGGGTGCCAGTAAACCTACCGGCAAGAGGCTGGCAAATTAGACCACATACAAATACCAGAGGACTGAGCTACGATGAAACCACTCCGGGCTTAGAAAGCCATCGAAGCCACTCAACTCGGCTCACGTAATATTTTATGTGGAAATTTATTATAGTTTATGGTAATGAATTATAATTTACCAGGATATGGATTTCTAATTGTAGCTCGTGAACTGAAGTAAAATTTCAACAATTTCTTGGAATGAGTAAAAACTGGAAAAGTAGAGGTTTCCCACTCCTATTTCGTAGCAGTAGCGGCGATTGGGAATTAGAAATAGGGGGGAATAAAGAGTAGAGACAAAATTGTACCCGGATTTGTCGGATACAGTGGGGGTGGGGTCTAATATATACATGAAAACTGAGGGGAAATCTACTAAATGGTTAAGTTTTTAAGCTCTCTGAGAGATTTTCGACACAGAGATAAAGGTTGAAAGTTTACCAACTTATGTGCGGTAATAAGTGTTTGTTGAGATTTTGATTCAATACTATAAAATAAAATTTTCACCAAAGGAGCAATATTACACGTATATTACAACCAAACAGAATTACCGCGTGATTATACAATTCAAAATCATTTAGTGTTTAACTACACGCTAAGAAACTAACTGATACTGACGAATGCGCGCGGCAAGCGGGTAAATCATACCTCAGTGTCCATGACCTTGGCAAAAGATATATACCCCTGATGTCCTTCCTCACAGCACAGGCAAAGTGCCCACTACTTGCTGTGGAGCTATACAAATCCGTTGGCCGCGACGTACGATATTTTTTATTATTGCGTATTTCCGCTAATAATATTTTAATAAAGAAAATAAAAGAAATAATTACCTGATAAAACAACAGGGCTTGTGCAAATTGCTTGTTTTAATAATTCCCATAGTGAAGTCTTAAAGGAAGTACATGAATATTCTTACTTGGGTAGTAAAATAACTAACGATGGCAGAAGGAAGGAGGATATAAAATGCAGATTAGCACAAGCAAGGAAGGGCTTTCTTAAGGAAAGAAATGTGCTTGCTTCTAACATTGATATAGGAATAAGGCTGATGTTTCTTCTGGAGCGTGGCATTGTATGGAAGTGAAACGTGGACGATAATTAGCTCAGAAAGAAAGAGAATAGAAGCTTTTGAAATTTGGTGTTACAGACGAATGCTGAAGGTGAGATGAATACTTCGAATCACGAATGAAGAGATACTGAATCGATTTGGTGAGAGGATATCGATTTGGCTAAATTTGACGAGAAGAAGGAATATAATGATAGGACACATCTTAAGACACCGAGGACTTGTTCATCTGGTCTTTAAGGGGAGTGTAGGCAGTAAGAACGGTAGGGATAGATCGAGGCATGAATATGACAAGCGGATTAGAGCAGATGTAGGATGGAGGAGTTACGTAGAAATGTAAGGTTAGCACAGGCATGAAGAGATGCACAAAACCAGTACATGGACTGATGTCTCCAACAAAAACAATTCCTTGTCTCAGACAGCTAAAATGTAATACAAATGTAATATTTTCTACACAAAGTGGGGGGGCGACTGCCCCCCTTGCCCCGCTAATCGCGCTACTGTTGCGTAGCGTGAATTAAGGTAATCACTTCATCAGACGAACTGGTTAAGAGAAAGTTTGCAGTTTCCACGGTTTTAATAATTTAATTTCGTGTGGCTATTTTTCGCCGGGTGCAGCCCTTGTAAGGCAGACCCTCCGATGAGTGTGGGTGGCATCTGCCATGTGTAGGTAACTGCGTGTTATTGTGGTGGAGGATAGTGTTATGTGTGGTGTGTGAGTTGCAGGGATGTTGGGGACAGCAGAAACACCCAGACCCCGATACAATGGAATTAACCAATGAAGGTTAAAATAACCGACCTGGACGGAAATCGAACCCGGGACTCTCTGAACCGAAGGCTATTACGCTGACCATTCAGTCAACAAGTCGGACAGTTTCCACGGTTGCGGGAATATATCACCACTGATTCAGTAGGCATTTATGCGAACTTAAATGCAAAAATCCTATTATTACATTAGTTGACACATTTAAGAACATATCAAGCACTGTGGCGTCTCGTGAGACCGATATAACAGTTCAAATGACGGTAACCACATATCATTACTACGAGTGGAAGTCAAGTGTAAGTTTCGCTAATGTTCTCTAGGTGAACATGTACAGAGAGGCGAAGATAAAGAATAATGCTATCTTTGGTCATCATTCCTGTACTTTTTGACATGATCACCAAAGTTCACGGGACCCATTCTGGACTAGCAAAATAACTGTCTCCTTCCTTTGACGATATCAAGGGCCGTCATGTTCCTTGAATAACTCAATCTGACTCAGCGTTACAATGACTTTCATTTTGCACAGTCGTTCGAGCCTGCGCAAACTAACGGGCCCAATTGCGGACTAGTTGGGCAGACCTCACATTCTCTCAATACACAGATATAAATAGGGTGTAAAAATTTTTAGACTCAAAAGAGAAGACAAAAATATAAATTGCTTCAGTTTCAGATTTTATTTGCTAGTTGTTTTACGTCGCACCTACACAGATAGGTCTTACGGCGACGATGGGACAGGAAAGGGCTAGGAGTGGGAAGGAAGCGGCCGTGGCTTTAATTAAGGTACATCCCCAGCATTTGCCTGGTGTGAAAATGGGAAACCACGAAAAACCATTTTCAGGGCTGCCGACAGTGGGGATCGAACCTACAGTACTATCTCCCGAATACTGGATACTGGCCGCACTTAAGCGACTGCAGCTATCGAGCTCGGTAGTTCCAGTTTTTGCCCTTACTTGTCTTTCTATGTTGCTCCATTAAACTCCCTATCTTTCAATGAAATATTCATCCGACTTACTATACTTTGTGGAATGCTGCATTTTTCGTATTCTTTAAAAATATTCGGATGAGATTAAATACTTCCTTTATTTTGTTGTTAATTCTACAACATCAGTTCACAAGAGTTTGGATGGTAAACAGTACAAAATACGGCGAATTATACTAGCACTCAATTAAACAATATATCACAAAACCACTCAGTGTAATCCCATTTTATCTAATTCCAGTCAAAAGAGAAATTAAAAATCATTAACAATGGAATTTAATATTGACAGAGGAGTCTACTGACTTTTCTTTGCTAGTGGCTGTATGTCGCACCGGCATGGATAGGTCTTATGGTAACGATGGGATTGGAAAGGCCTAGGAGTTGGAAGGAAGCGACCGTGGCCTTAATTAATGTACAGCCCCAGCATTTGCCTGGTGTGTAAATGGGATACCACGGAAAACCATTTACAGGGCTGCCGACAGTGGGATTCGAACCCACTGTCTCCAGGACGCAAGCTTACAGCCGCGCGCTCCTAACCGCACGGCCAAATCGCCCGGTCTCTATCGACTTGAACATCGTTACTGATCTAATTTAAAGAAAATGTAACCTGTATTCTACAATCTACTTTAAACGGACAAGAACTAACTCGTAAAAGATCTGCACGGAGCACAAAATGATTGTAATAGGCAGGCGGGTAATAGGTAATGCGACAATGAAAAATGAAAATACACAGCCTGTTTCCAGTCATTTGACGGGGCCAGGAATGGAATGAACGAATGAAGCCCCACCTAGCGCCGACGATAGGAATTGTGCCGGCTGCCGAAGCCTGTCGCACTCATCATGAATGACAGATGAAATGAAATGATATTGGAGAGTGTTGCTGGAATGAAATACAACAAGGAAAACTGGATTACCTGGGGAAGAACCTTCTCCGCCTCCGCTTTGTCCAGCACAAATCTCACATGGAGCGACCGGGATTTGAACCACGGAACTCAGCGATGAGAGGCTAGCGCGCTGCCTCCTGAGCCACGGAGGCTCTTTATGCGGCAATGGAAATATTAAAAAAATAGCGTTGAGTCTAATAATATTCACACCTCTGTACTTCTCCTGAGAATGTTGACAGATTCCTTAATTTTGTGTCTATAGTTATAAGGATGTTGACTGCTCCAGTAAGTTAGCCATTTTGCAACTGTGCATATTCCTATGGTACGCCTACTAACTGTAGTACACACATGTTGAAGCGAGCCCCATTCCTCTGCTTCCTAGCAATAAAACACTCATAGCTGTTATACACGTCCTTGCCGGAACAATCGCTTAGCTTGTGCATGATTTCATTTTTTACTTTCTTTGCCAGTTGCTTTACGTCGCACCGACACAGATAGGTCTTATGGCGACGATGGGACAGGGAAGGGCTGGGAGTGTAAAGGAAACAGCCGTGGTCTTAATTAAGGTACAGCCCCAGCATTTGCCTGGTGTGAAAATGGGAAACCACGGAAAACCATCTTCAGAGCTGGCGGATTTCATTTTTATCGACCCCTCAGGTTGTTTTTTGAGATTTTGAGGCATCCAGTTGTACATATGACCATCAGCAGCTTGTCGTGACGTACTTGTTTCCCGGGTCTCTATGGCCCTTCACAGTTTATTACCGCTATTTATTTCACCGTTTCCTTCCGGTATAATAGCCAAGTATCAGTTTAAAATTTAACAAAGTAAATAAATAAGTAAATATTAAAGATTGCCGAGATCATTTGCATAACAATTCTTCATAGAGTTAGTTACCGGGTCTTGGACTTAAATTTTCACGCAGCCATTACTGATATTTGTCTTACTTTCCGATTTATCAGAAAAAAGGAGTAGAACAAAATGTTTGTAATAAATTTTGACGTGAGTAACTTTTTGTAAAACCAACTGCAGAAGAAATAAATACATACGCAAGGAAAATTTGCATTTCAAATTAATAACTTCATTCTTGTTCCGTATTGACTCCGAAATAAAAAATTATGACTTTTAGGAAGATCCACCAAATCAATACAGCTTTACAATCACTCTTAGTGAGCAACTATATTCACAAATTATATTATTATTATTATTATTATTATTATTATTATTATTATTATTATTATTATTATTATTATTATTATTATTATTATTATTATTATTATGTGTGTGCGGATCATCATGTAGACAATGTGTTATTTATGACTCTTTTCATTCAGAATATTTGTAACAGCTGAAGGTGGCTCTTAGGAGCCGAACATATGTACTGTGTTTTTTACGAATATAATTGATTAATAAGAGTGATTGTAAGGCTGTATTGATTTGGTGATTCTCTCCAACCGTAAGAATTTTACATCTAAGTTTTCATTTCCAACCCTGAAAGGGTGAGGTGGATACCTAAACGGTAACGCTCTCTGTCTGGCTGGGAAGAAATACGCCGAGTTCTATATTTAAACCCCCTGAAATCACCGTCCTACTGAATTTTTTAAATATAATTGTAGCTAATATCCTTCTCTCTCTTATTGAAAAATTAAATACCAAGTTTAATGAAAATCCAGCAATCCATCTGCAACAGACAGACAGACAGACAGACAGACAGGCAGACAGGCAGGCAGGCAGGCAGGCAGGCAGACAGACAGACAGACATACAGACAGACAGACAGACAGACAGACAGAATTAACTGAACCGGGTATACAAACCAATTATCAACATAATGTTGAACATTTACATTCAGAAAGACATGTGCATAGGCCTACAGGGTTATTCACCTAAGATGTTACACGAATAATAACGCCTAAACAATTAAAGATATCGGTATTCAGTTTTCATATTCGTAAATGTTACCCAGGTGCTTGTAAAATAATGTGCTACTTATTCACATGGGGTGATTAATAACCGCGATATTGATACTAATTCCATATTTTGAATGGAACGGCACGAATACATACAGACGACCTAAACGTTCAACTGCGTAAAAGTTCAAATATGTATTTTCAAAATTGGACAGTTACTTTTTGAGATATCAATAAAAACTGCATTTGGGCTTTTGCGTGCCGCATCAGACAGCGAGCGATCGACCAAGGACGTATTGGCACGCAAGCTGTTTCTAGGCATTGATTCCAGAGACAGAACGGATACCGGGCACGTACTGTAAACTATCTTATACATAATGTGATGTACCGTCATATACCCTGGGTGTGCAACGTTATTGTATGGCTGGCGAACACACAACGGGGAAGGAAGATTAAAGTTTTCTGCCTGGTCTTGAAATTCATGTGTAACAGGTTGCGCTCAGTTTGGCATTTATCCCCACGTATGGGAATGGGAAGGATTTCGAAAGGACGTCGGCCGTGGACTATCTCAAAGGTACCAACAGTATTCATTTTTTTCTTATCAAAATATCAACCCTCCCTGTCTGTCATGAGTTCGCCTGTCATACACACTTTGCAAACCCATCATATGCTTACGATATGCTTACATGCCTGGTATCCATTCTGTGGCTGAAATCACACCCGGGAAACTGTTTTGCACGTCAGTATGTCTGATGCGGCATGCAAAACCGCGCATGATGTTCGTATTGATATCTCAAAAGTAAGCTATCCGATTTTGAAAATACATATTTCAACTTGTACGCATTTGAACTTTTAGGCCAGTTGTATGAATTTGTGTCGTTCCGTTTAAAAATACGGAGTTAGTATTAATATCTCGGTTATTAATCTCCCCATGAGAATAACTATCACATTATTTTATAAGCCCCGAGGTCTCATTTACGAGTAAGAAAACAGAATACCGATATTTTAATGGTTTAGACGTTATTTCTGTGTAACACCTTAGGTGACTAACCATGTATATAAGACGTGGTACAAGTAACGTAATGACTACTTGCACTTCACCTGTAGTGCTAATTGTAGGATTCTACTATCAAATTACTTTTATCAATAGTTTCATCAATCGTGAGAAGACATCTTTAATCTTTAGATTAGTTCTGTAAGAAGATAATGTTTCGGGTAAGGAATTGATCCTCTTTATGCTTATCTCATGGGACAACCGATCTCTTGTAGTTACCACTCGAAAGACAATCTATATCAACCTCGCGGTGACAGGTTTCTGACAATTTCCTTCAGCCACCGGTTTTATTCTGTCGCTGCATTGACAACGTCACTTCTCTTTGAAGCTTGACTTACTAACAATTCTTTTTACTCCGAGCCAACAAGAATGATCTACACTCATCTCTGTTGATGGCAATGGTCTTCAATTCGCGATGACTAGAAAAGCAACCAATACTTCTCCAAACGTACATGCCTGCTGCGTTCATTCACTTTTAAATAACCGAGCGAGTTGAACGTGCGGTTAGGGTCAAGTAGCTGTGAGCTTGGATTCTGGAGAGAGTTGGGTTTGAACCCCACTGTCGGCATCCATGAATATGGTTTCCCGTGGTTTCCCATCTTCGTACCAGGAAAATGCTGGGGCTGTACCTTAATTAGGATCACGGTTGTTTCCTCCCCACTCCTGGTCCTTTCCCACCCTATCTTTGTCGGTGCGACGTAAAACACAATTTAAAAAAGGAAAATAACTTCACAGTAGATATGAATAACACATTTAACTTAGGGAGAAGGGAAAGTTGACCGATCATAGAGCCAACCACTATGCTAAACAGATATTGGCCTTGATGATTCTGCTTTGTGTCACTTTTCACATTTATCTTTGTTATATCATTGTGGAAATGAAGACGAAGTCGATATAATTCCTTTGAAATAAGGCTTTAGAACTCTACTTATATACTTCATTACATTAAGTCATGTATTCTAGAAATCTGTCTGCAAGCATCTCAATATTAATAAAGCTCCTCTAAAATTACGTATTTCTACCTATGGTCTCTCATAATTCAAAATTCCCTACCTTGAAAACTGAAACCTACGTCTAACCATAGTTCAAAGGGTCACCTACTTCTCTTACTTCACATGCCGAACTCTACCGTTAGTTTCCTAGGTAACCGACCTTCCTCCATCCATTTCAAATGACCCACTACCGAAATGAAATGAAATGGCGTATGGCTTTTAGTGCCGGGAGTGTCCGAGGACAAGTTCGGCTCGCCAGATGCAGGTATTTTGATTTGACGTCCGTAGGCGAACTGCGCGTCGTGATGAGGATAAAATGATGATGAAGACGACACATACACCCAGTCCCCGTGCCAGCGAAATTAAGCAATTATGGTTAAAATTCCCGAGCCTGCCGGGAATCGAACCCGGTACCCCTGTGGCCAAAGGCCAGCACGCTAACCATTTAGCCATGGAGCCGGACACCCACTACCGAACAAGCTTCATACGAACAGTATCATCCACCTAGTTCATTGTTAACATAGCCTTTTCCTCCTCATCGCCATTCATCTATCATTCCCATGTTTTGGATAACTTGTATTTTACTTGCAGAAATATAAGCATTCTTTACATATCATCTACAAACATCGACTTAAAATTTAATTGACTTCTTATTGTTGTTCTCCATCTTCATCTTCTTTCCGGGCCTTTCCTCAGTTATCCGGGATCGGCATGAATGTGAATAAAGCTGATTACACTGATGTCAATGAATTGGTATTAAGTGTCCCACCATTTATGTGACGTTGAAAAAGAAAATCCGCATAGAAGTATTTCTAGGCTCTAGGATTTAACACAATTCTCTTCTTGGCTGTATTTTGTTGGCTTAGTTCATCCTGTTCTAAACACTGAAAACAATTTTAAATCCTCAGGCAGGCCGAGAAACGATACACGGTGAAGGACATACTCTCGTAGTTAAGTCAATATAAGTAAAAATTTCAGCTGTTTTCAACACAGTGTAGAATTGCGTTAAACCAACAAAATTCCATGCGAAATATTGAAAGATACTCAAATATGATACAGGGGAACAGAGAAGAGGAGACAGATTAACATCATTTTAACAGATCCCCTGGTAATGGGATGAGGAAGACCACTGTGGAATTTGGTGAGTATTGATCCAGTGATTACGAACCTCAACCTTTTCATCCAAGGCAGGGAGACTCGGTTTGTCAAGCACTCTTTTGCTTGCCTTCACAGGCAGGTAATATGAAAAGTGATTCGTATAAAGGGAGGTAGAGGAATGCAGATTCCTTCTCTCAGCGTTCCTTCTTTCTAAACATCAGAAAATTGGAGCAGAGCTGTCGCTGTCGTATCGACTACAGATACCAATAGTACATAAAACTCAGCCATGTATTTGCAGTACAAAACTCATAATGACTTATTTAGAGAATGTTTGGAATATAGATACTGAAAGAGGCTCAGAATCCCCGCTTAGAGCGAACATTTCTGAAAGCGAAGGCAGAATGAGTACAAGGTATAAAGGCAGATTTAACATAATGAGTCTGTAGAGCAAATATACGCACGAGGAGAAACTGGTGAAAACTTTTTTTTACATGACCAGTCGCCCAGCAAGAATGTTACAGGTATTTTCTGAATGACTGCAGGAGAGTGGATTGTAAGTGCACATATTGGGAAATACATTGGGCGGTGAATGTTTACTGATGTGTAGAGATTATAAAAGGTGTAAAACCTTGTCGGATACTGAAGAAATAACCGATTACATTTAAACACCTCTAATTTTCCTGATTTACAGATGTATTAAACAAATCAAATTAAAAGTGATGCTACATTCCCCTGAGGTATGTATTTGAGTTTATTCTACGGTTTGATCATATTTTTCAAGAAATATCTTAGACATGTATTGTTAAGTACACAAACTGTTACTTAAAATTCCTTCATATCTATTCGCATGGAAGATAAGTTAGAAGTCATTACTTTTATTTTAAAGTACAAGGAAACGGACTCAAATAATGATTGTTTTACGCGGTCAGTTCTGCGCACATTCTATTACTATGTCTGAGTATTCTGAATGCTGCCATACCGTCTGAAGTCATATAATTTGTTCCCTGCGTGACAATCGCTGGCATCCTGCAGCAAAATTCTATCGTGACGTACAAGAACTGTGTATTCGTAACGAGTTTCCAATATGGATGTTCAAAATGATAATATTTTGCGAGTGATATAGCATTCTTTCATAAAATGCCATTCGAACATCAAAATACTTGTGAGGTACATGAAGAGGGTGGGATGTGAAAATACAGCCGCTAACAAGAAAAAGTGTGTGCATGTGCTGTGTAAGTTATCGATGGTACACTTTCCTCAGGATCCGTTATACCTATAGATATCATGTTTGTTGTGGTTATTCACAGGGTATTTGTCTACATGGGAGGTGAATTATGTTTTGGTAACAATTAAAATGAAGTCTAATAAAATATTTAATTCTAGGAACATACACTACCTTGTACTCATTCTTCTTTTGAGAGACTGTACATGCTAGAAGTTTTATGTCATTCCTTACTATAAGCTACATTCATAAAGTCACGCGGGCCCTTACACGTCTTTGGCCACTACATGAATGTTAGACGAAATTGGCTTGGATAACTTACCATAACCTTCAAACTGACCGGATACTGCAGCGTCTATTTTATTTATTTCGGTCGCTGCAGAATTCTCTGGAGGCTGCTTCTCCTTCAAGCCAAGCTCACTTCCACGCAGAGAGGATTTCTGAGGAGATGAACTATGGTCATGTTTGAATGCGTACATTTTCGGAAGACGCAAAACTATTCCTTTCTGAACCAGAGAACACGTTCACAACAATTGGTATATCTCAATAAAGTGCGACTAAGTAACTTATTGTCGTATCCAGCTTTCTCTTGCAGTTAAGCTCGACATTGTATGACAATAATAAAATAACTTAAATTCCCTATACTGAACAAAAACCCATGGGTCATACAACGCATTGACAGTCTCATGTCTGTCGAGGCGGCTGCAATTTTTAATGGACGTGACGCGACTGAATGATTCTCATTGTAACCCTTAGACAAGGATTGAAATCTTTGAACTATGCAAGAATTAAATTCTACCTCTTGTACCATGATGATGATCATTTTTCATTACACCGTCTTGAAATGTATTTCTCCAAAAACGAGAGAGAAACAACTATATTCAGAAATAATTAATGCTTGATGATGGTGATACTAGTTATTTAAAGGGGCCTAACATCTAAGTCACTGGACCCAAATTCTGAAGTAAGAAGAAGATGATCCATTCAGGAAACGCAATGATTCACAGATTACTGATGAGTTAAAAATCTACCAACAAAGCCAAAACTAGAATAAAAGTTACAATTATTACAGTTTGTAACTGCAGATAGGTTCATATTAGGTATCAAGTCCCGTACAGATGGTGATTCATGATTTTGATATAATCTGTTAAGATGGTTTCACAGTTGCCTAACAATTCCATTTCATTTAACTTGAACTTTCCAAGGAAATGACAACAGTATCAAAAATAAACTCATAAACTTCAAATTATCGATTACCATACAAGTGAGAGATATTCTACTGTAATAATTTCCCGTTCCTTGCTTTTTTCCCCTCTCTCCACTGAAATATTCTCCTCATGATCATTCGAAACGAAGAGTACGGTCCACAATGAGGGCTTCAGAGCAATTTTTGTGAAAAGCTACGATATCACTGAACCGCCGATATTCATCGGAATCCACCGCGAAGAAGAAGAAGAAGAAGAAGAAGAAGAAGAAGAAGAAGCCAGTAGCCTGTAGTTCCTTGAGTTCATGTTTGACTCTATGGTGGCGATAGTTAATAAGTAACCCAGTATGAAAATATCCGCCATTACATGGGAAGGGGTTTCCGCCTTTCTGTTGCATCTACGGCCGAGGGTCGACCCACTGCCTACACCAGGTACTAGACGAAATTTAGCTTAGTTGGCGTAAGTTGTGTTGCTTAGTCCATTATGAATTTGAAAGCCCACCTTCCAGTGAAAAAATTCTGTTGGTCTTTGGAAACACTTAAAATATGTAACACCTTTTCCCTGCCATTTCTGATTTCTCCATCCTTGCAATAATTTTTTCAAGATCCCGATTCATCTTTTTAAAATTTTATTCTACAATTGACTTTACGTCCCACCGACACAGTTAGGTCTTAAGGCGACGATGGCACAGGAAAGAGGTAGGAGTGGGAAGGAAGTGTCCGTGGCCTTAATTAAAGTAGAGTCCCAGCATTTGCCTGGTATGAGAATGCGAAACTACGGAAAACCATCTTCAGAGCTGCCGACAGTGGGGATTGAACCCATTATCTCCCGAATTCAAGCAAGTTCACAGCTGCACTCCCCTAACTGCTTGGCCAACTCTCTCGGCACGCACCTTTTTGATCTGTTGAAATTTGTACGAATTTCTTCTTGACAAAATTGCATTTCGACATCGAAGTCTACAATTTTGTCCACTAAAGGGTCAGCTAAAGTCCTCAAACTCAGCATTATAGAGAAATGTTGAAGATACTTTTCCCAAGTACAATTTAAGATTACTAAACCTCTGAGCCGTCAAGATTAATAGAACATTTGAGTACATGTAATCGCTGGAAGTCCATTTAACACTGCTTCTAGTCACGAGATCTATACCATTAGGTACCACAAATGGAATTGAGGAAGAAGTGCCATTTATATAGGGCAGATCAGCATTGGGAATAGGTTCTTGTTGATAGTCGATAGTTTCTGGTTAGTTTTCAGTAAAGGAGAGACTGTTAGTTTGTAACGATTTTCATTGAAATGAGTTGGTACATCTATATCAAATACTTTTTCATTAGATATGCTGCAGCACAGGTATTTCATTCTCCCTCCAGCTCCAACAGACTTAATTGTATTCCAGCTAAAGACAATGTCTTCTTGATGGAGTGTCCCTTTGGCAATTGTTATTGCATTGGATTTTCTCATATTAATGGTAAGTCCAATTTAAAAATATATATCTTGGAGAAGTCCCAAGGATCTCATAGCACAAGATAGAAGTGTTATATTAGTATCTAGTTAGTTTTTATGAAGCTGTAAGAAGAACATATTAAGTTATCACAATTATTTTCATAACTTAATAACTTAATATATGTATGCCACAGGAATCACATTTATAATCTAAAATAAAATAACTAAAAATAATTTATCAGTAATGTCCTGTATTTTGCAAAGAAGTTGATAATTAATAGTTGAACAAAATATTAATTGTACTTATTTGTTTCGGGTATTTCTTAAATTTTGGATTTATAAGTAGTAAGTGGATTTTTTAATGTAGAATTGCACTAAAATTTCTTGTACGGGTCTTCTGATTACACCATTGAAGCACTTCATTCCATGTCGTAAGAGGCATCTTCTACAACCTGAAGTTTTTATAATATGCAGTGAAATAACATATCAGTTCATCATCACAACAAAATGAATGCCAAAATGCAAGGATTAAGTGGATTATATTTACGAATCATCTGTAATTAATAAACAAATATGCAAACTCATTAATTAATTTTGTTCGTCTTTTGAAATGTCATTGGATATAAGAAATTAACGGTGTCGGAATGGTGCTTAATATAGTTCTATAACGTGACTGGTGTTGATTATTGTTTTACATCGTGGGAACTGATTCATTAATGTGTCGGAAAATCTAGTAATATGGGATATTCTCTTCAATTCACTGTTATACACCAACACACTAGGACAGGCGTCAATGTGACGAACATGAGACCAGGAGATGAATGCCTAAGCAACTCTGTTACTCAGTTAGCTATGATTAAATGAATGGTTCGCTTCTGATCGTCCACCTGCTTTTCAGAAGGAAAGTATCTACCTTAATACTTTACATTTCATTTCGTTAGTTTAGTCAACAAATTCACTATCATGGCCTATAATATGGTAGTCATCACTTGATTTGTTTCTTATCTCGGATCATGCCATTACTCACACAACGCCCATAATGATCAATAAACACAGATGAGTTAAACACACTCGTCATATTCGACATTTCGTTAATAATTCAGGATTATCTGTTCATCAATAAATATATTGACCATTTTTTTATCTTCCATTGCCCCAGGGACTGGACACAGCCAAAACATCTGCGCTAGGAGTTATGTAATTTGCACGTACTGAATCTTCGTTAGATAGGTATCCTTTTCTGCACGTGTTCCATTGTGCAGCCCTACGATTAGGAGCGGTAGTGCACTTAACATATCACCAATTTTTCAGTATTATTTGTAAGTTATATGGTTTCAAAAGAAATATATTGTATCCTCCGTCCACGAATCATTACGTTTTAATCATGACCTCTGCATCGTGTAAACATGTAATTTACTAATTTCTTATAACAGAGGAGTGTATGTTCAAACCGTGCTCTTTCCACTTCATTTATTATACAGTACGTCCTACGAGTTTTCCTACACCTTTCTTATGGTGGAAATAATGCATTTCGAACCGAAACTCTTAAATTATTTCTTGAAATGTGATTTGTAATATATGCAGGTGCATTCAAATGATACGTTCTATGATCCTAGTGCCATTAGTAAAATCAATCAAATCAGTCACTACTGATCTGCATTTAGGGCAATCACCCAGGTGGCAGATTCCCTATCTGTTGTTTTCCTAGCCTTTTCTTAAATGATTGCAAAGACACTGGGAATTTATTGTAAACTGGGCTCCGTTTAAAAATCTGCTGATCTGTTGAAAAAGTACCGCTGAATTTCATGCAATTGTTTTGCTATTATATAACGGAATTCATGTAAAGATGGGACCACCGCTCGCATAACCTCACTGTTTATCTCGCCGAAGTAGTTAATGTGAACCATCTCGGTCCAGCCATGAAGAAGTAGAAAGTAGAAGCTTCCGCTATTCTTAACCTCAGCACTAAATGGACAGAGTAGTTAGCTCAAAGTTTCGCCTTCCTTGCTCCCCAGAAATTAACCTGGTGCTAATTTCTGTTCTAGACTACGTCAACATCAGAACTAGGTATTGTCCGTAAGTTATAATCTCATTTCTAAATAGCTCCATTTCCACGTCATCCCTAGTGAATAACGCTAGACTTCAATATCTGGACTAGAGAGCATTTCATTCAATCTAGATGTAATTAAGATAACTTGTTCACATATCTGCCCTATACGATGAAATTATTTTAGAAATTCTACATGTAAATAACATTAGCTCTGGAAAAACATAAATTTAGTTTATATGAAAGCATGTCGTACTGCAGCGACACGGATGTGTGTTCATCAAGTGATACTGTGTAAATACATTAGTGAGAATCATGAGCAGTATATATTCTCATTACAGTTCCAGTGAAATTCCAATCTGAAGAGAATAATTGTCAACAACTCTTCTGTCCTTAATAATGTGAGTCATTCCCCTGCTGACGTGGTTTCTTTAAGAACAATATACCATACGTCACTTGTATTGCATGCTATTAGAAAGTAATTGTTTTAAAAACTGTCAAGAAGGTATACTGATTGAATTCAAATCGCATGCCCTTTCTTAGGAAGATTAAAGGAAAGCCTGAATGTTCAGTCATTTTCACCTATGCATTAGCTTACCCTAGAATGATTTATAATCACGCATTGGATGAAATAAAGGGTTCGTTAGTTAACTTTGTTAGTTGAGTAATCTTTACTCGTGTGGTTGGAGAAGAATTTCTTCACTTTAGTAATATCTCGTCACTGTTCTGGCATCGGATCACTGCACCATCTTCTGGATGAAACTTTGTGTCATCAATGAACTGACCGTTGCAGCTCCGTCAGCCGTCCGGTAAGAAGTTCTAATCTATACCTCTCAGACGTTTCTCTTTCATGAGTACTTGAAATTAAAGACGCACGATAATGCGTGTTTGAATCTGTTCAAGAAGTTAGTCAAAATATTGAATTTATGAGCCTAGAGCTAGAGAACATTGTCCGATGGTCACGAAATACATATTTCGTACAGTGAATATGGTGTTTATTTCATCGCAAAGAACTGAAAACCTGTGTAAACTACACTGTGAAACATTACTCAGCTTACTCCAGCTACTTCTAGTGTCGTTGGAGCTACCCTGAATCATTATGGGTCTTGGCTATTTCTAGAGTAGCCGGAGCTAACGTGGTTAATTTTGGAACTTTGATGGCGAGGCAAGGTTTGATGTTTTTCTACTTGTCACATACGTTTTCAAGAAATCTGTGAGATCTATGCAAAAGCTAGCTACTGACACGTAGGAACAATTTGGAATACAGTGTTCAGTTTCAAGGAATCGTTTTATTCAATTGCTGTATAGGGCGAAATGATTCCCTACATTAGAGTAGCATGTACTAAGTCATAAATTATATTACCAATTCTCTTCCTGTCATAGGGGGAGAGAGAGAGAGAGGAAAAAAGGCCGGGGATTACATTTGAAGCGAGCTGCTTCCCTAGAGTTTCTGAAGCCCATTCATGTTAATATCAGTACAGATCTAGTAGCCTACGAAGTACACGTGCTTTTAAACAGCTGCCTGCTATTTTACCCGTAGAGTAAAGTACTACTACTACTACTACTAATAATAATAATAATAATAATAATAATAATAATAATAATAATAATAATGAAATGAAATGTCGTATGGCTTTTAGTGCCGGGATATCCCCGGATGGATTCGGCTCGCCAGGTGCAGGTCTTTCTATTTGACTCCCGTAGGCGACCTGCGCGTCGTGATGAGGATGAAATGATGATGAAGACATCACGTACACCCAGCCCCCGTGCCGTTGTAATTAACCAATTAAGGTTAAAATCTCCGACCCGGCCGGGAATCGAACCCGGGACCCTCTGAACCGAAGGTCAGTATGCTGACCGTTCAGCCAACGAGTCGGACATAATAATAATAATAATAATAATAATAATAATAATAATAATAATAATAATAATAATAATAATAATAATAATAATAGCATACCTCACTTGTACAGTGTACTATTAGAAAATGTTTGTTTATGATACTTATTTTGTCGTCAGAGAATATGCGCATTGTCACTTAAAAAAGGCAAGAGATTAAGCGCTGTGCGTCACGTAGTTATCAGCTTGAATTCGGGAGAAAGTGGGTTCTAACCCCAATGTCGGCAGTCCTGAAGATGGTTTTCCGTAATTTCCCATTTTCACACCAGGTAAATGCTGGGACTGTACCTTAATCAAGGCCACGGTCGATTTCTTCCAACTTATGGCCCTTTCCTCTCCCATCGTCGCTATAAGACCTATCTGTGACGGTGCGACGTAAAGAGAATTGTAATAGAATATGTTCGAATTCTTTACTTACTTCATATTTCACGAATAGTAGCTTGTAGCGGATAGAGGCCCTCTTTGAGGCAGCTCTACTTCAGGGTCTGGTGACCCTGCCCACTTGAGTCCCACAGCACACTGAACCGTAGTGTAGCATCTAGTATGGATTCGAGCTCAGGGTTACGTGTGAAGACTACAGCGGCATCTGCGACGGAGAAGGTGGGATTCGGTACGACGTAATTGGCGGAGGTGAAAGGCCAGTACTCAGAATGAATGGATTAAGCGGTATCTGAACCAAGTTAGGTATCAAACCAATTCTGGAGTGACTCAACTCATAGCGGGTGACTCAGAGGCGAGGCGAGGCGAGGTTCTATTTCCTGGTGGGATATTGGGACCTCACGCCACAAACTATAATTTCACACGAACTACTATGATGGAAAAACGGAAGTCGGAAGATGCTACCCCAGGCGGTTTAATCCAGGGCCAGCCAATACGGGTCTAAGCAGGGCATCGGATTCTAAGGCCCTGCATCATCATGTCGGGATCGGTTGTAAGATTTTTCATCCCGCAAGTTGAGGATAAAGAAGTATTTCTCTTGCACCTTTTATGTAAACGCCGTCGTTAGTGTTGGACAAGAAGTCAAACTTCTTATTAAAATTCTGGACGTGAACCAACTGAAACTTCTAGCAGTCCAAGACACCAGATTCAATTTGAAAGATGGACAAGGATGGGCAACTACAGAATACTGAAGAGTCCACCAGCCCTCAGGTATAATATGTCAGGTAACAAGAGAAATTCCCTGACCATTTTAGAAACTGCCTTTTTTGTTCACAAGACTATGACAGATGCCATTATTAATTTGAGGTCCTCACCCCCCGATTTTCGATTCTAACACTCAAAAGTGGAAGCAAACCTTACGTGATCACCAGTGCCAATGTTCCATTCAACGAGCATAAGAAAAATGATCCGAATAAAGTCGAAGAATGTTGGTCGTTATTTGAAAGAGAACTGATGCAATCGCCTGAGTAAGAAGTTAAAATTCTAATCAGCGACTTCATTGAACAGATTGGGAAAGAAAATAAAGAAAGGAAAATAATTCAAACAAGAAACCGCCAGGAAAAATTATATGTCAGGGTTCAATGGGAGCCAACGTGGACTGACACCATTACTTGTCTAGGGCGACAAGAACCTCATTTAAAATTAAATTATTTACGACAGACGATTCCATGTTCAATCAAGGATCCGTGGAGAAGTACCATATGAACCAGAAGAAATTACTAAATAAATCAAAGAGGCAGCCGAACGTAGGATAATCCTGGTAATGTGGAGGAAACATTCCTTGTGAAACAACGAGGGTGACGAAGTACGCCAAGAAAGATCATGAGCATAGAACAGATGACACTCTATCACACAAGTATTTTGAGAAACTCAAAGAACAGTGAAAACGACCTTCCGAAATCTTCAAGAATGCGAAGAAAATGTAAGAAATTTAACACTTGACCAAATTGAGGAGAACATCAAGAGAAATGAAAACAGGGAATATTAGCGAGCTATAAAGAATTAAATTACGTGATTCACTCCTAGGACCGTCGTTTTAAGAATGAAGAAGGAAAGCTCATCACGACTGAAAAGAAAAATTGTGAATACTTAGCACATTGCTTTCATAATCTTTTGAAATATGACCAGTAACCCTGAGAGAGAACTTGTTTCTGGAACACCCATAGAAAAACTGCAGAAATCACATCCTACTGACTAAAAAGAAATCAAGGGTATAATTCTACGGCTAAAAGATAATTAGCCTCTGAGAAAGATTAAACGTTTGTAAGGACATTTTACTCATATTTAGGCAACAGGATAGACCATAATGGAGTGGAAGTACGCTCTGACTCACCCCCTTACACAAGAAAGGATGAGAAACGGATATCACTAATTAGAGAGGCATCTCGCTTCTTCCCATCGTGTACAAAATATTGTCGAAACCACTTCAAACAAGGATGGAGGTCCACCACGGTAAACAGTTGGAGGAATCCCCGGTAGGTTTCGGAAAAGGATACTGAAGTCCAGAACTAATTTTTGTCCCCAAATCATTGATCGAGATAAGGACAATGAGGCAGAAAATGATGGTTATATCCTTTGTGAATTTCAAGAAGACCTATGATTCAGCGGATCGTGAGACTCTTGTATTCTCGGTGGGTGAGGGTGAGGTCTGGTGTCGATGTTAAATCCCTACCTTTGAATCAACTGACCGTCACAGACACGTATTCACAAGTTACGTTCTTGGATTAGCTGTCAGAAACATACAGATATTAAAATGGGACTAAGACAGGGACATGGCCTCTCCCCACTCCTGTCCAATTTTATTCTGGAGAAAGTCGTCGGAGAATGGAGAAAAGAGGTGGCAAGGAATGATGTCCAAAGTGGAGTAAGAGTAGGTTGCAAAACACTGGTATCACATTTTAATGCCTTCCCTATGCTCCTTGCTGATGATATAGTGAACCTTCAGACAACCTCCAAACAGCAGGGAAATAAATAGAAGTATTAAAGTCGTAGCTGCTAAGACTGGCCTGAGAATCTCATTCGAAAAGACAATGTACATGGACCCAGCTAGAACGAAACCGATCCCTTAGAGAGAAGTGGTGTGCAGAAGTAATCGTAAGACTGAGAAATGTTAGTACCTGGGTGGCAATGACAAGAAGTGAAAAAGAATTGCTAGGAGAAGGAGCAAGGAGGATGGAAATCACCTTTAACCAGGCCCAGGTCATCCTCCTTCCAGGAAAAACTGGAACACTACTGCACATTAGTCAGTCCACAAATGCACTACGATGCAGGTACACTAGTCAAAATAGACTATCCCCCCTTGAGGAAAAGAAAATAAGTTTCTCAGGAAAATTCCTGGACCCAAGAAAGTGTCGGAGGGTTTTACATTCCAGAGCATGAATAAATAAATAAATAAATAAATAAATAAATAAATAAATAAATAAATAAATAAATAAATAAATAAATAAATAAACAAATTCAAGACAGAACTATCCTCAGGAAGAAGGAAGCCAGGGAATCATTCTGTTAAACCGCGCAACATCTCGGCGGAAGAGCGGCGCGATAAAATTTTAAGACTGAAGAATCTTTTGCTACAGTGTATAACTGTTAGGTTATTCAATCTGTCGAAACTGATTCATGAATAAATATATTTAGAAACTACCTGCTAAAAGAAACTAAAAATAACAGAATTCTACCTAGAAAAAGCAACATCTCAGCGGAAAATAGAATGACATGTTTTCATTCTTGAAAGAAATTCTGTTTAAATACTTTATTACTTGAAATTTGGAACTTATCTTGACGGAAGTTCTCGACGTGTGCTTTCACACTCTTCCGAACTGAAAATAAATGGCTTCAAATTTGGCTACAATCTAAAGATACACAGTTGTAAGCCTCCTGAAAAGAAAACTGTCAGGTACTTTATGTGGCCGTAGCCCATAGCTAGCTGTATCGATGTAATAATAATAATAATAATCATAATAATAATAATAATAATAATAATAATAATAATAATAATAATAATAATAATCCTATGACGTCAGCTGCTGAATTGCATGTTTCCAGATGAAATGACTGGGCAGCGTTTGCCTCGTTCCAATGGCAGTGTCATCTAGTAGCAAAACTGTAAATCTGTTGAACTTTTCCCGAGGCTGAGAGCTTAATTTTGTTGGCTTGATGGTAAGTGGCTCATTCACGTAAACCGAGCAGTCCGGCTCAGATTGTCGTTACGCTGACCAGTTGAACGTCAATTTCTGCAGGCCATCCGGCTGAGCAGTAGTATTCCTGGCCGGCCAAGATCCTTATTTGAGTTCATGTCCGTTGGGGTTTCCTTCTTAGTTTGTGATGCTTATTTGAGCCACTTAAGTATATTTGCCATTCCAAAAATTACGACGTGGAATACCAAGAATATTCCCCAAACTTAGAAATCTTGGGCAGAAATGAAATCGTCCATCGTTGGGTTCTGTGTCTGAAAATCCGCGTCTGATTCATTATGGGATAAAATACGTTATCGAAACATAACAATTCTCTCCTGTGTAATAAAAATCAGATACCGGTACTTAACGTTTGGTTTTCAATCCACTCACCAACATCTATCAAGAAACGTCTTGTATTGACCTTTCTACCCCTGTATATGACTCTACCATAAAATTATCTGGTATATGTTAGTTTATAAGAAGCCAAGGAAAGAAATTGTGTTATCACATTCCAGGAAATAGTGGTAAATGAAATGAAATGGCGTATGGCTTTTAGTGCCGGGAGTGTCCGAAGAGAAGTTCGGCTCGCCAGATGCAGGTCTTTTTGATTTGACACCGGTAGGCGACCTGCGCGTCGTGATGAGGATGAAATGATGATCAAGACGACACATACACCCAGCCCCTGAGCCAGCGAAATTAACCAATTAAAGTTAAAATTCCCGACCCTGCCGTGAATCGAACCCCGGACCCCTGTGGCCAAAGGCCAGCACGCTAACCATTCAGCCATGGAGCCGGACAGGAAATAGTGGTGAAAGCAAAGGACGGAAGTCATCTATATGATACAGTACAGGTATTTCAAGAGGAATTAATATTAAAATTCCCATAGTGTACACTATAAATGATTCCTCTATTAAGATTAATTTGAATAACTAATACATATTTAGTCGAATTGTAAACAAATTAATACTGTGCTTCTAATTTATTCATCCTTGAGTACGCACATACTTCTCTCAAGAGGCACGCTTCGTTTATTAACAGGGAATCGTGAAATGATACATATCCGGGAGCCCGAGCATTCAAACTTCATTAAACATTCATCAGACAGGAAACGGAATCGGTTCGACTTTCCAGTTGAAATCGTATTCTTTTATTCTGTACTTCTGTTCTAAAGTTTTAAGAGGGATTAGGGATTACACAGCGACAGTGTATAGTTTGAGGTTCATTAACCGCTTGAGTGGAAACAGAGTCATGAATTACTTTGTAACTCCCACTGTAACGAGAATGTAACTTTGGAACAAAGGCATTGCCTTTTCTTCCAAGAGGAAATAGAATGCCAGCTAACATCACCACAGTTCATTTCCACACAAAAATACCTAGATTTTTAGCAAGTTAATGAAAACCTGTCAAATGAAAGTGTGATCATATCTCCGTTGACGTATGTTCCACGTACGTTGGAATGCGGTTTTCTTATTAATCTGATGAATACAATAAAACTTGTTTTAATTTTTAATGATAAAAGATTAACTGGATTTAGTATAAAGTAGTTATTAGTTTCTCACATAGTAGTCAGATCTAAACTGTTCGTAATGAGGTGTCTTATATAAGAGCATTTGCTAAGCTATTTCGGCTACAATACAGAGTAGCAGACTTGGTTTGACGATCGTTTCGTAAACCAAAGTTCAACAGTCGATTTTTCGATACTGATTTCGATATTGTCTACAGCTTGTGAGGTTTTACAAACATCCCTTCAGGACACCAAAATCATAATTATTGTCCCACTGACTTATCCCAAAAGTGAATCGTTATGTACCTCGGCTAGAACTGTAATTTTTGCAGTGGGAATGGAACGTAAAAGATCGTAAATGGGACGTTTAGAGATGGTTGGGCAGCTCAACTGCGGAAACACTGGGAGTCAGGTCATCAAATGTGCGCCGGGGTTACTCTAATGGTCCCTTTTCCCGCTTGGCACGTGTGTGAGCCTGCAGAGAACCACTCTTTATTCCAGTTTACATTACGTTTTCCGTAAATAAAGATTGCTTAACAAAATATTGAAGAAGTGAACAATTTATCTAGGTAAACTACTGTGAGATTTGTTGATGTTACGACTCCATCTCGTCAAACAATCCGCAATGCGCTGAATAACTTTGGGAAGCTTCGGAATAAGACAATATTTTTTAAAGGCTTCATTGTTTAGAACAAAAGGCTGTAGCCGGGTAAGATAGTGAAAATTGTCCTTGAGTTAAATCGGACAAGTCTTAAACATGCCTTTAGTCCTTCATGGGAGATAAATTTGTGGCAAGTTGTAAACCGCTTTAGTTACCCTGATACGTAGCATCAGCTCAAACGTGCGGGAAGTGCTTATGTGCATCTCTGTGAAACTAGAGGTAGTTAAATTCCACAAAATATTAAGGACGTGTGCGATATATATATATACAAATATCCCATAGGGTTTGACAGTTTAAACATAAACATGACAATTTACATGGCATTTTCATTACTTATTGTATTAACATTCGAGTGAATCTTTGCATATGGGACGTACCTAACAAACCCTAGTATACACAGTGAATCGTAGAAAATTTCCACCCCAAATATTTTTGATATGGAAGGTGCTTTTGGCGTTCTGTTTTCACAGAAAGGAAGTGCAACGAAGGGCTCATAATTGTAGCCAATACACAAATTTATGTCAATACTATAATGTGTATTATTTTAGAAAGTTACATTTTTCAAATGGTAAAATGACAATTCACATTAACAAATTTAAACTAGACTAGTTTATATTCTAATTCCAATGGTGTTTTTTTTTCTTTCAGCATTCCAGTACAAGTAGTTTACGAGTTTTCTTACTCTGAAAATTTTAAATATCAATGTTTGTCCGCTCCAATCAGCTGCTTAGTTATGGGGCTGTAATGTTATGTATGTTTCCATTACAGCGAACTGATTGCATTGCGACTATCTTGTCAGTTACTCCTTGATTTTTCGAGAAGTAGTACTTGATGGAAGATGGTATTTATCAATGCTGAAAAGGCCCACATGTTAATGGTGAACGGAGAATGTAGGAAGAATGCTGTTCTTTCTTGAGCTATGAACGCCGAACGATATGCCAATATACGTCACCCATATCGACAAACGTATTGAAATAATTACTTGAGTCTGGAAGTGTAACACGTAGAAAACCTAACAGAAACAGCGAGTGACTGCAGAATATGGTGAATTATATTTTTCTCTGGTGCTGCTGTAGGTCCGCACATTGACTCCCGTGCAGTCGCATGAGGAAGTGGCATGAGTCAGGCACTACGCCTTCTCCACCGTCGGAAGTTCCATCCGTATCACGTCTCTTTCAATCAAGGGCTGCATGGAAACGATTTCGGGATTCATGCTAACTTTTGTACATGGGCATTAAGATAAGATACACCAGATTTATCATGTATCTTGTTTAGTGATGAAGTAACATTTACAAATCTTGCCCCGAAACATTCAATATTGGACCGTATACAATTTACACTGGCTTCGTCAGGTGGAGCGTCAGGGTCCATGGGGGTTGTGTGGTGTGGTGCAGAATAATGAACGATCACATAATAGCCCTTTTTTCATAGAAGAAACACTAGATTCTCAAAAGTATCCCAACGTCCTAGCAGGCCAACATCCACAGCTGTCAGAAGGCGTTCCACTGGACACTAGGAGGAACATGTGCGATCAACATCATGGTTGTCCACCGCATAGTGCACGACGTTCTACAGTTTGTCTTCACCGATCGTTACTCGATCGTTAAATTGAATGAAAGGGACGTGTACATTCGCCGGTCCGTTCATTAGATTTGACCACTTTAGATGGATTTCTCTGGGGAAAGTTTTAATACACTGTTTATAATGTTATACCGAATATACCAGATTATATGAAACGATGTATTACTGATGCCTGCGCTGAATTTCTTGACGAAATGCTAGAACGCGTGAATCAGTCTTTCTTTCGCAGACTGGAAATTTGTACTGAAGTTCGTGGTCAATATTTTGAGCACAACCTTTGAAAGCCAATTCTCTTTCCTATTCAGAATCCAAGAAAATAGAATGTCTGTTCAAAATTTTCTTAAGTTACTGCTGACACTTGGAGCAGACAACTGCCGGTATTTACAACTTTCACACTTCGATCGTAAACTACTTGTACTGGAATCCTGAAAAAGACCGTTGACATTTTGATTTACTCTAATTTAATTTTGTAAACGTCAGTTGGCACTGTCCCGTTTTAAAAATGTAACTTTCCAAAATAAATACACTTTTTAATAATTATTAAAATCTGTGTATGGGCCACAATTATGAGCCCTTGGTTACAGTTCATTTCTGTGAAAATGGCTCATCAATAGCACCTTATGTTTCTGAAATATTTGGGGTGCATATTGTAGATGATTCACCCTTTATATGGAATCAATCGCAAACCTCTCCGTATCAAGCAGGGCATAAGAGTGAACTAGAAATTGTATGGATTGTGAGAAAGACAGCAGGGGCCACACTCGTTGAATTCAATCGTAGAGGTAGTGCGACAAGAATATTAAAGACCCTTGCGGGGAAATCATTTGGGGATTGAAAGAAAATTAGGTCGAATAGTTGGCTTATACATTGGTTATACGAACAAGGCAGCATGAGAAGAAATAAGCCCCAGACAAGGAAAGTTCTGAACATAAGCAGAGTTGGTCACTGACATAAGGCGAAGGAAACGCCACGTGAGATGAACTACGGAAAATATTCGCTGCAAATCAGGGAACTGAAAGTTCAAATGCGTTACGTGTAGCAGTTTTAAGGTATTTTCACAGAAAGTTAGTTTTCTATGGGAAGGGGTTGTAATACTGACAGAATTTTGTGCAATAATAATAATCACAAGAAGAAGAAGAGTTATCCATGCGGTTAAGGTCCCGTAGCTGTGAGCTTGCATGCAGAAGATGGTGGGTTTGCATCACAACATCGGCAGCCCTGAAGATGGTTTTCCGTAGTTTCCCATTATCACAACAGGCCAATTCAGGGACTGTACCTTGATAAAAGCCATGGCCGCTACCTTCCCAGTCCTAACCCTTCCCCATTCCTCCCTAGCCGAAAACATTGCATCTTTAATTTTTGACGTTAAACCACTAGCAAAGAGAATATAAAAGAATATGGATTCACATCTGTTCCAAATGCTGAAGGTCTCAACAAAGACTGAGGTATGGAAACGCATTCCGAAGAAGCTTTGCAACGTACCAAAAGCCAACAATAACGAATTTTCTCACTTTAACGCTTTCAAATGCCACTGACCACAAGGAGGTTCGAAACCACAACTTTGCGAACAGAAAGAAAACTACTTACTAAAAAAACTTGTCACCAAACCTGAGGACGGAATTTTTTTTACAACTTCAGCCCCAATTTGATGGCGCCGTAATTAAGCAATCTGCAGGTTGTTCATTTTAATACAAATTATACAGATCTTCTCTTACTGGTAGAAACAGCCATTCCTAGTTAATTGAGCTTTATTTATTATTATTATTATTATTATTATTATTATTATTATTATTATTATTATTATTACATTTGAAGCCTTCTTGGCTCAGGAGGCAGCGCGTCAGCCTCTCACCGCTGGGTTCCGTGGTTCAAACCACGGTCACTCCATGTGAGATTTGTGCTGGACAAAGCGAAGTAGGGGCAGGAGTTTTTTTTTTCTCCGGGCACTCCGGTTTTACCTGTCATCCTTCATTTCAGCAACACTCTCCATTAGCATTTCATTTCATCTGTCATTCATTAATCACTATCCCAGAGGAATGTGACCGACTTCGGCAGCCGGCACAGTTCATGTCCCCGCCGCTAGATGAGGCTTCATTCATTCAATTCCTGACCCGGTCAAGTGATGGAAACAGGCTGAGGACTTTTCATTTTTTAAACATTTTTTTTTTTTACAATTTGCTTTACGTCGGACCGACACAGTTAGGTATTACGGCGACAATGGGGCAGGAAAGGAGTGAGAAGGAAGAAACCGTGGCCTTAATTAAGGTACAGCATTTGTCTGGTGGAAAAGTGGGAAACCATGGAAAACCATCTTCAGGGCTGCCGACTGTGAGGTTCGAACCCATTATCTCCCGAATACTAAATACTCGCCGCAATTAAGCGACTGCAGCTGTCGAGTTCGGTAAAATATCTTCATGTCATAATTACATAACATTCCCCTTTCAGTATTTTTATGTCATCGTTTTCGTAGTCTAAACACATAATTCATATTTTAATTTATGTTCTGTAATGCAGTAAGGTGAGTTTTCGTGGTTGAGGCGGTAGCGTGACGGCCTCTCACCGCTGGGCTCCGTCGTTCAAATCCCGGTCTCTCCATGCGAGATTTGTGCTGGACAAAACAGAGCAGGGACAGATTTTTTTGGGTTCTGCGGTTTTAATAAATAATAATGTTATTTGTTTTACGTCCCACTAACTACTTTTATGGCTTTCGGAGACGCTGAGGTCCCGGAATTTAGTCCCTCAGGAGTTCTTTTAAATTCCGGTAAATCTACCGACACGAGGGTGACGTATTTGAGTACAGGACTCAGCCAGGATCGAAACAGCCAAGTTGGAATCAAAAGGCCAGTGAATGAACCCTCTGAGTCACTCAGTCCGGCTACTCCGGTTTTCCCTGTCTCATTCCAGAAACACTTTCCAATGTCATTTAATTTCATTTGTCAATCAATAATCTTTGCGCCAGAGGAGTGAGACAGGCGTCGGAAGCCGGCACATTTCCTATCCTCGCCACTAGATGGGGGCTTCATTCATTCCATTCCTCACCCATTCGAATAACTGAAAACATGCTGTTAATTTTCATTTTCATTGCAGTAAGGTATTGTTGAAAACAATGAAATTATTTATTAAATTACAAGACATGCCGCCCCTTGAAATATTTCTTTCTTGTATGTCTGAAATGAGATCAGGAATAGGTGAACGTACCCGGACAAAGAATGACCACGCTGGTCAGCGAAGATAGCGATCGAAGAGTGGGACAACTGGAATTAACTTTTATTCCACCGTTTGAACTCTGTGTGTGAAAGTTTAAAGCTTTGACCTAAAAGTTACCGTTATAAAATATTAAAATTAATGCTAAAATATTTGAAGACGTTAACAGTTACCAAGTCTCACTATACTTTAACATATTTCTGTATTATCCCATGTCTGGGCCAGATTACTTTTGCGTGGCTGAGGTAAGAGTTCGTAAGCATGCAACGCTGATTTCATGGTAACGATAGCATCGTGGGATGAAAGTTACAGTCCAGGTTTGTTTAGCTGTGTGGCCACAGATCTCCTCGCGACAGGCAAAGCAACAGGTAGTCGCCAAATTCTGTTGCGCTGGGAGTGCTGAAGGGCAAACCATGTCGAATAAAATCTTTTTCATTTCCAGGAATCCCGGAGAGAATTTCGTCCTTCAAAGACCAGTGAGATTAAAATTTTCATTACACTGCACACACATTTTTATACCAGGAAAAGTATGTGGTCAAGTATGAACTTGGTCATTAAGAATCATTTGAACTTTCTTGAACGCCGTGTCTCCATAATAATATTTTTAATTTTTGTATTTTCAAGCGCATTTCTGGGGTGTATCTTACTTACATAGGGAGTTCGCAAACAACGTGAACCGAGTATATGAGCGTTACTGCGTTGGTCATACTGATACGAAATTTGGAAAATTTACGTCGATATCTCGCTCCGTTGTCATTTTATCCGTTGCTGAATTTAGCCAATCAGATCGCTTCGCGGGTGAATTCAAATGGGCTAAACGAGGCGGTGTTGCTAAACTTGCACGTGGCTTGGTCAGGCTTGATAGCCATACCAAGAAATGAGCATCAGACACTAACACACCGTGTGTTTCAGCCAATGCCACCGTAGCGTGTTCGCTATGGGCCGAGCCTATCAGCAGGGAAGTCATTGTTCAAGTCCCTCCCTTGGAGAAGTTTATTTCTAATACTGGCGTTCTCAAGCAGGTCATAAGCTATGTGCAGATTTAGAAACAAAGCCTCGCAAAGCCCATCTGAAATCGCTCGCGAAGCAATCTGGTAGGCCGAATCCAGCAGCTGATAAAATGATGACGGTGTGAGATATCTAATCACATTTTTCCAATTATATATCAGTATAGCCAACCCTCTGACGCTCATATGCCCAGTTCATTTTGTTTTCGACCACCCTGTATATACTCCTGAGCATTAACGTTAATAACATATGCCTGTATGGAACATGATTAACCGAGTGCGGTACGGATCGCGTACATGTGAGCTTGCTTGAGGGAAATGAAGAGTTCGAATTCTACCGTCAGCAGCCCTGAAGATGGCTTTCCGTTGTCGGGGATGCCCCTTATCAATCAACCAATCAATACTGATCTGCATTTAGGGCAGTCGCCCAGGTGGCAGATTCCCTATCTGTTGCTTTCCTAGCCTTTTCCTAAATGATTTCAAAGAAATTGGAAATTTATTGAACATCTCCCTTGGTAAGTTATTCCAATCCCTAACTCCCCTTCCTATAAATGAATATTTGCCCCAGTTTGTCCTCTTGAATTCCAACTTTATCTTCATATTGTGATCTTTCCTACTTTTATAAACGCCATTCAAACGTATTCGTCTATTAATGTCATTCCACGCCATCTCTCCGCTGACAGCTCGGAACATACCACTTAGTCGAGCAGCTCTTCTTCTTTCTCTCAATTCTTCCCAACCCAAACATTGCAACATTTTTGTAACGCTACTCTTTTGTCGGAAATCACCCAGAACAAATCGAGCTGCTTTTCTCTGGATTTTTTTCCAGTTCTTGAATCAGGTAATCCTAGTGAGGGTCCCATACACTGGAACCATAATCCAGTTGGGGTCTTACCAGAGACTTATATGCACTCTCCTTTACATCCTTACTACAACCCCTAAACACCCTCATAACCATGTGCAGAGATCTGTACCCTTTATTTACAATCATATTTATCGTATTACCACGATGAAGATCTTTCCTTATGTTAAGACGTAGGAACATACAATGATTCCCAAAGGTAACTTTCACCCCATCAACGCAGTAATTAATATTGGCAGGACTTTTCATATTTGTGAAACACACAACCTGACTTTTAACCATGTTCCTCATCATACCATTGCCTACTGTCCATCTCACAACATTATCAAGGTCATTTTGCAGTTGCTCACAATCTTGTAACGTATTTATCACTCTATAGAGAATAACATCATCCGCAAAAAGCCTTACCTCCGATTCCACTCCTTTACTCATATCATCTATATATATAAAATAGCTTGTCCTGACTGACTGACTGACTGACTGACTGATTCATCATCGCCGAGCCAAAACTACTGGACATAATGAAATGAAAGTTTGGATATACATTCATATTAAGATGTAGGTGCTCGCTAAGAGAGGATTTTTGGATATTCCGTCGCTAAGGGGGTGAAAAGGGGGGTGAAATTTTAAAATGAGTGTATCTATATCTCAAAACTTTTAAAGTTCACAAATGTAAAAATTGGTATTTAGACTCTTCATTAAAAGTAAGGAAACACGTATTCTTTTGTTTTCAGAAAATCCCAATAGGAGGGGCGAAAAAGGGTGAAAAGGGGTTGAATGCCTTTAATCAGGATACCGGTACTTATGTCTCAGAAACTAAAGGTTTTACAGACCTGAAAATTGGTACTTTTGATCTCTTTTAAAAATAAAGAAACACGTATTTTTTGTTTTTGGTAAATGCAGTAAATGGGAGGGTGAAAAGGGGGGTGAATTTTTAAAATCAGTGTATCTATATCTCAAAACGTTGAAAGTTTACAGATGTAAAAATTGGTATTTAGAATCTTCATTAAAAATAAAGAAACACTTATTTTTTGTTTTCGGAAAATCCTAATAGGAAAGGAGGAAAGGGGTGAAAAGGGGTTGAATGCATTTAATGAGGATACTTATATCTCAGAAACTGAAGATATCACAGACCTGAAAATTGGTGTTTTGTATCTCCTTTAATAATAACGAACCACGTATTTTTTTGTTTTTGGAAAATACAATTAATGGGGGGTGAGAAGAGGGTGATTTCTAAAATTAGAGTATCTATACATATCACGAAACTTTTAAAGTTTATAAATGTAAAAAATAGTACTTAGAATCTCCTTTAAAAATAAAGAAACACGTATATTTTTCTTTTCCGAAAATCCCAATAGGAAGGGTGGAAAAGGGTGAAAATATGTTAAATACCTTTAATGAGGCTAATTATATTTCCGAACCTGAAGATATTACAGACCTGAAAATTGGTATTTGAGATTTACTTAAAAATAATAAAGAAACAGGTATTTTTCGTTTTTGGAAAATCCAAGTAATTGGGGGGGGGGGGGGTGAAAAGGGGTGTGAATTTTTAAAATGAGTGTATCTACATATGAAAATTTTAAAAGTTTACAGATGTGAAAATTGGTATTTATAATCTCCTTTAAAAATAAAGAAACGCGTATTTTTTTGTTTTCGGAAAATCCCAATAGGAAGGCTGTAAAAGGGTGAATAATGGGTTGAATGCCTTTAATGAGGCTACTTATATTTCAGAACCTGAAGATATTACAGACCTGAAAATTGGTATTTGGGATCTACTTTAAAAGTAAAGCAACACATATTTTTTCGTTTTTGGAAAATCCAAATATTGGGGGGTGAAAAGGGGGTTGATTTTTTGAAATGAGTGTGTCTACATCTTAAAACTTTAAAATTTACAGATGTAACAATTGGTAGTTAGAATCTCCTCTAAAAATAAAGAAACGCGTTTTTTTTTTGTTTCCTGTAAATCCCAATAGGAGAAGTGGAAAAGGGTGAAAAATGGGTTGAATGCTTTTAGTGGGGATACATATATCTCAGAAACGGAAGATATTACAGAACTGAAAATTTGTATAAGGGATCTCCTTTAAAAATAAAGAAACACGTATTTTTTAGTTTTTGGAAAATCCAATTAATGGCGGTTAAGTAGGAGTGACAAATTGGGGTGAATTTTTTGAAAGACTATATCTACAGAATATCTTGGAAACTTAAAATGTTACAGACGTAAAAAGTGGGTGTTTGGAATCTCCTGTAAATGTAAAGAAACATAGGTGATTTGTTTTTGGAAACTCCACTTAAGGGGAACTCAAAAGGGGTGAAATTTTTAAATGAGAACTTTTACGGTAAATCTAAAAAAACTTAACATGTTACAGAAGTGAAAAATGGTATTTTTTATCTCTATTAAACATAAAGAAACGTGTATTTTTAGTTTTCGGAAATACCACTTGGGTGGAGGGGGGGGGGTAAAAGTGACTGAAAATGGTGTTGAATCCTTTTAATTAGGCTACTGATATCTCAAAAATGAAGATGTTACAGACTTACAGACGAGAAATTTGATATTTGCAATCTGCTTTAAAAGTAAAGAAACACGTATACTCGGAAAATCCAATGAAGAGGGGGGGTTAAGGAATTGAAAAATTAATTGACTTAATTGTATGAGAATACATACATCTAATAAAAACTAAAGTTGTTACAGACGTGAAAATTCGTATTTGGATCTCCTTTAAAAACAAAGAAAAACGTGTTTTGGTGGGAAACCATTTTTGGGGGCGGGAGTGTAAAGGAGTTGAATTCCTTTCATGTGGACACATAAATCAAAAACTGAAGAAGTTAAAGTCGCGATAATTGGTATTTAGAAGATCCTTTACTATTAAACAAACAAGTATTTTTTGCGGGAATATTCACTTAGTGGGGGGGGGGGAGTAGTGTGAAATGAAGTGAAAAAATAAATTATTTTTATGGGGATACTTATATCTCAAAACTGAAGGTAATAGACGTGAACATTGGTGTTTGGAATCTCCTTTAAACATAAAGAAACAAGCCTTCTTTTAATTTCTTTTTGGGGAGGGGAGTGGGTGGCGGTAAATAAACTTAACGGTGGTGGGGTGTAGAAGGAGGTGAAACCTATTGATTTTACTGTTCTTAATGTACTTATAAGGATCCTCCGTTGCTCAGGCGGCAGCGCGCCGGCCTCTCACAGCTGGGTTCCGTGGTTCAAATCCCGGTCACTACATGTGTCATTCGTGCTGGACAAAACGGAGGCGGGACAGGTTTTTCTCCGGATACTCCGGTTTTCCCTGTCATCAGCCATTACAGCAACACATAATAATAATAATAATAATAATAATAATAATAATAATAATAATGTTCCGGACCGTCGACAGTTGTGCGGACTGCGCTGAAAACGGCTCCTGGACTGGTAATGACTAAGAATGCAGTCCGGCCGCGGGTTTAGTGCCACCAAGGCACCCAATATGACACCACGCCGGTTCTCCTGAAGGATTTTATCCATATTAAAAATGATTATAGGAAAATATGGCAAAGATTTAGGGACCCAACTGACCGGGAGGAATACCTGAGCCTAGCCCGGGAAGTACGAAATCGATTGCTGGAAAGGAAGATTGAAAAATGGGAGGAAACATGCCGAAATCTAATAGAAAACGAGTCAGATCGGGAATTTTGGTGGATTCTCGCCGAAAACGAGTCAGATCGCGAATTTCGGCGGATTATATATCTAAAACAATAAGCATTCAATTATAAATTTCAGTATAATACCGTAGCGAAGCACGGGTATCTTGCTAGTCTATATATATAAAATAACTTGTCCTGACTGACTGACTGACTGACTGACTGACTGACAGATTCATCATCGCCGAGCCAAAACTACTGGACATAAAGAAATGAAATTTTGGGGATATATTCATATTAAGATGTAGGTGCTCGCTAAGAGAGGATTTTTTGATATTCCGTCGCGAAGGGGGTGAAAAAGGGGGTGAAATTTTAAAAAGAGTGTATCTATATCTCAAAACTTTAAAAGTTTACAGATGTAAAAATTGGTATTTAGAATCTTCTTTTAAAATAAGGATACACGTATTTTTTTGTTTTCTGAAAACCCCAATAGGAGGGGTGAAAAAGGGTGAAAATGGGGAAAAATGGGTTGAATGCCTTCAATCAGGATACCGGTACTTATATCTCAGAAAATGAAGATATTACAGACCTGAAAATTGGTACTTTTGATCTCTTTTAAAAATAAAGAAACACGTATTTTTTTGTTTTTGGAAAATCCAATTAATGGGAGGGTGAAAAGGGGGTGAATTTTTAAAATGAGTGAATCTATATCTCCAAAATTTTAAAGTTTGCAGATGTAAAAATTGGTATTTAGAATCTTCATTAAAAATAAAGAAACACGCATTTTTTTGTTTTCGGAAAATCGCAATAGGAGGAGTGAAAAGGGGTGGAAAAAGGGTTGAATGCCTTTAATGAGGCTACTTATATCTCAGAAACTGAAAATATTACAAACCTGAAAATCGGTGTTTGGGATCTCCTTTAAAAATAAAGAAACACGTATTTTTTGTTTCTCGAAAATCCAATTAAGGGAGGGGGTGAAAAGGGGGTAATATTTTAAAATGAGTGTATCTATATCTCAAAACTTTTAAAGGTTATAGATGTGAAAATTGGTATTTAGAATCTCCTTTAAAAATAAAGAGACACGTATATTTTGTTTTCGGAAAATCCTAATAAGAAGGGAAGAAAAGGTTGAAGAAGGGTTCGAATGCTTTTCAGAACCTGAAGATATTACAGACTTGAAAATTGGTATTTGGGATCTACTTTAAAAGTAAGGAAACACGTATTTTTTCGTTTTTCGAAAATCCAAATATTCAGGGTGAAAAGGGGGGTGAAATTTTTAAAATGAGTGTGTCTACATCTTAAAACTTTAAAATTTACAGATGTAAAAATTGATAGTTAGAATCTACTCTAAAAATAAAGGAACACATATTTTTTTTGTTTCCTGTAAATCCCAATAGGAGGGGTGTAAAAGGGGGAAAAGTGGGTTGAATGCCTTTAATGAGGATACATATATCTCAGAAACGAAAGATATTACAGAACTGAAAATTTGTATATGGGATCTCCTTTAAAAATAAAGAAACACGTATTTTTTAGTTTTTGGAAAATCCAATTAATGGCGGTTAAACAGTAGTGACAAATTGGGGTGAATTTTTTGAAAGACTATATCTACAGAATATCTTGGAATCGTAAAATGTTACAGACGTAAAAAGTGGGTGTTTGGAATCTCCTGTAAATGTAAAGAAACATAGGTGATTTGTTTTTGGAAACTCCACTTAAGGGGAACTCAAAAGGGGTGAAATTTTGAAATGAGAATTTTTACAGTATATCTAAAAAACTTAACATGTTACAGAAGTGAAAAATGGTATTTTTTATCTCTATTAAACATAAAGAAACGTGTATTTTTAATTTTCGGAAATATCACCTGGGCGGAGGGGGGGGTAAAAGTGACTGAAAATGGTGTTGAATTCGTTTAATTGGGCTACTGATATATCAAAAATGCAGATTTTACAGACGTGAAATTTGATATTTTCAATCTGCTTTAAAAGTAAAAATACACGTATTCTCTAAAAATCCAATGAAGCGGGGGGGGGGGTGAAAGAATTGAAAAATAAATTGACTTAATTGTGTGAGAATACATACATCTAATAAAAACTAAAGTTATTACAGATGTGAAAATTCGTATTTGGATCTCCTTTAAAAACAAAGAAAAACGCGTTTTGGGCGGGAAACCATCTTGGAGGGCGGGAGTGTAAAGGAGTTGAATTCCTTTCATGAGGACACATAAATCAAAAACTGAAGAAGTTAGAGTCGTGATAATTGGTATTTAGAAGATCCTTTACTATTAAAGAAACAAGTATTTTTTTCGGGAAAGTTCACTTAGGGGGGGGGGGGGAGTAGTGTGAAATGAAGTGAAAAAAGTAAATTACTTTTATGGGGATACTTATATCTCAAAAGTGAAGGTAATAGACGTGAACATTGGTGTTTGGAATCTCCTTTAAACATAAAGAAACAAGCCTTCTTTTAATTTTTTTTTTGGGGGGGGGGGTTGTGGCGGTAAATAAACTTAACGGCGGTGGGGTGTAGAAGGAGGTGAGACCAATTGATTTTACTGTTATTAATGTACTTATAAGGATCCTCCGTTGCTCAGGCGGCACCGCTCCGGCCTCTCAAAGCTGGGTTCCGTGGTTCAAATCCCGGTCACTCCATGTGACATTCGTGCTGGACAAAACGGAGGCGGGATAGGTTTTTCTCCGGATACTCCGGTTTTCCCTGTCATCAGCCATTCCAGCAACACATAATAATAATAATAATAATAATAATAATAATAATAATAATAATAATAATAATAATAGTAATAATAATAATAATAATAATAATGTTCCGGACCGTCGTCAAATGTGCGGACCGCGCTTGCAACGGCTCCTGGACGGGTAATGACTAAGAATGCAGTCCGGCCGCGGGTTCAGTGCTGCCAAATCACCCAATATGACACCACGCCGGATCTCCTGAAGGATTTTATCCATATTAAAAATGATTAACGGAAAAGATGGCAAAGATTTACGGACCCAACTGACCAGGAGGAATACCTGAGCCTAGCCCGGGAAGTACGAAATCGATTGTTGGAAAGGAATATTGAAAAAATGGGAGTAAACGTGCTGTAAAATAATAGAAAACGAGTCAGATCGGGAATTTTGGAGGATTCTCGCAGAAAACGAGTCAGATCGCGAATTTCGGCGGATTATATATCTAAAACAATAAGCATTCAATTATAAATTTCAGGGTAATACCGTAGCGAAGCACGGGTATCTTGCTAGTTTATATATATAAGAAAACATAAAGGTCCAATAATACTGCCTTGTGGAATTCCCCTCTTAATTATTACAGGGTCAGATAAAGCTTTGCCTACTGTAATTCTCTGAGATCTATTTTCTAGAAATATAGCAACCCATTGAGTCACTCTTTTGTCTAGTCCAATTGCATTCATTTTTGCCAGTAGTCTCCCATGATCCACCCTATCAAATGCTTTAGACAGGTCAATCGCGATACAGTCCATTTGACCTCCAGAATCCAAGATATCTGCTATATCTTGCTGGAATCCTACAAGTTGAGCTTCAGTGGAATAACCCTTCCTAAAACCGAATTGCCTTCTATCGAACCAGTTGTTAATTTCACAAACATGTCTAATATAATCAGAAAGAATGCCTTCCCAAAGCTTACATACAATGCATGTCAAACTTACTGGCCTGTAATTTTCAGCTTTATGTCTATCACCCATTCCTTTATACACAGGGGCTACTATAGCAACTCTCCATTCATCTGGTATAGCTCCTCCGACCAAACAATAATCAAATAAGTACTTCAGATATGGTACTATATCCCAACCCATTGTGTTTAGTATATCCCCGGAAATCTGATCAATTCCAGCCGCTTTTCTAGTTTTCAACTTTTGTATCTTATTGTAAAAGTCATTGTTATCATACGTAAATTTTATTACTTCTTTGGCCTTAGTCTCCTCCTCTATCTCGACATCATCCTTGTAACCAACAATCTTTACATACTGCTGACTGAATACTTCTGCCTTTTCAAGATCATCACATACACACTCCCCTTGTTCGTTAATTATTCCTGGAATGTCCTTCTTGGAACCAGTTTCTGCCTTAAAATACCTATACATATCCTTAAATTTTTAACTAAAATTCGTATGACTGCCAATTATGCTTGCCATCATGTTATCCTTGTCCTTCTTGGAACCAGTTTCTGCCTTAAAATACCTATACATATCTTTAAATTTTTAACTAAAATTCGTATGACTGCCAATTATGCTTGCCATCATGTTATCCTTAGCTGCCTTCTTTGCTAGATTCAATTTTCTAGTAAGTTCCTTCAATTTCTCCTTACTTCCACAGCCATTTCTAACTCTATTTCTTTCCAGTCTGCACCTCCTTCTTAGTCTCTTTATTTCTCTATTATAATAAGGTGGGTCTTTACCATTCTTTACCACCCTTAATGGTACAAACCTGTTTTCACATTCCTCAACAATTTCTTTAAACCCATCCCAGAGTCTGTTTACATTTTTATTTACCGTTCTCCACCGATAATAGCTACTTTTTAGAAACTGCCTCATGCCTGCTTTATCAGCCATATGGTACTGCCTAACAGTCCTACTTTTAAGACCTTCCTTTCTATCGCATTTATTTTTAACTACCACAAAAACATCTTCATGACCACTAATACCATCTATTACTTCAGTTTTCCTATAGAGCTCATCTGGTTTTATCAGCACCACATCCAGGATATTTTTCCCTCTGGTTGGTTCCATCACTTTCTGAATCAGCTGTCCTTCCCATAATAACTCATTTGCCATTTGTTGGTCATGTATCCTGTCGTCCGCATTTCCTTTCCAATTGACATCTGGCAAATTCAGATCTCCCGCTACAATCACATTTCTTTCCATGTCGTTTCCCACATAGCTGACTATCCTATCAAATAATTCCGAATCCGCATCAGTGCTACCCTTTCCCTATCTGTACACTCCAAATATATCAAGTTGCCTATTATCTTTAGAAATGAGCCTTACACCTAGAATTTCATGTGTCTCATCTTTAACTTTTTCGTAGCTTACAAATTCTTCTACCGGGCGAGTTGGCCGTGCGCGTAGAGGCGCGCGGCTGTGAGCTTGCATCCGGGAGATCGTGGGTTCGAGCCCCACTGTCGGCAGCCCTGAAGATGGTTTTCCGTGGTTTCCCATTTTCACACCAGGCAAATGCTGGGGCTGTACCTTAATTAAGGCCACGGCCGCTTCCTTCCCACTCCTAGCCCTTCCCTGTCCTATCGTCGCCATAAGACCTATCTGTGTCGGTGCGACGTAAAGCAGCTAGCAAAAAAAAAAAAAAGAATAATAATTCTTCTTTCACCAGAATGAACACTCCCCCTCCCACCTTTCCTATCCCATCTCTACGATACACACTCCAGTGCCGTGAGAAAATTTCTGCATCCATTATATCATTTTTCAGCCATGATTCAACTCCTATTACAATATCTGGTAAATATATATCTATTAAATTACTTCATTCTATTCCTTTCCTTACAATACTTCTACAGTTCAACACTAACAATTTTATGTCATCCCTACTTGATTTCCAGTTCCCTGTTCCCTTATCACCGCTCCCTAGGCCATCCCGTTTCCCTGAATGTACCACCCTATTACCCTTCCAAACAAATTTCCTAACTTATACGTACCACTGCGGTTTAAATGAAGGCCACCTGAGCGCAGATCCCTATCTCCTACCCACCCATTAGGATCTAGAAATTTCACTCCCAGTTTCCCACATACCCACTCCATAGTCTCATTTAAATCCCCAATCACCCTCCAGTCAGTATCCCTTCTACACAGTATTCCACTAATAACAATCTCCGCTTTCTTAAACTTCACCCGTGCTGCATTTACCAGATCCCACACATCTCCAACTATGTTGGTACTTATACCAGCTTGCCTTACATTGTTGGTACCAACGTGAAACACTACCACCTTCTCCTTCCCCTCCTCCCTCTCTTTTACTTTCCTCAACATCTGCCTCAACCTAATTCCTGGATAACACTCTACCCTGGTACCCTTTCCTCCACACACTTTCCCCACGTGTCTAACGATGGAATCCCCCATGACCAGAGCCTCAACCCTACCCACCTCATTTGATCCCCTCCCCTCTTGGTCAGCCCTATCTTTCCTGATAGCTGCAGAAGCTACTTCCTCCTCCCTTTTCTCCTTCCCATGACCCTGTTCCACCTGTCTTTTCCTATCCTCTACTCTACATTTCCCTTTCCTACCTTTTCCCTTCCTCCTACTTCCACACATCTCAGCAACAGTTCCCTGTCCCCCATCCTCCCTCTGTTGTTCTACCTGGAGTGACTCGTACCGATTTCGCACAGACACCTGTCCTGAATTCTGATCCTGAATAGAGCCCTTAGCCTGCAATATCCTTCCCCTTAGAACATTAGACCACCTGTCTTCTACAACTCCTCCCTTTCCTTCCCCTCCCTCTTGTACACCTACTGTAACCTGTACATTGTTTGAGGGAGTACTATCTTCCTTCCTGTCTTCTGTGAGAATCCTAATTATCTCCCTCAAACTTTCCAACTCCTCCCTCATACCCCTCAATGCCTCGCCACATCCACAGTAAGTACACTCGCGCTCCTTAGCCATTCTTTACGGGGAAAAAATGAAATTAAAAATAAAATAACTTATTTGCAAAAAATAAATGAACGGAGGGATATATTGTCTGGGATAGTACACAACAATAAGGTAATTAATATAGGACTACACTACAATACTACTTAGTCGTGCTCTATTTTTATTTATCCTACAACCCCTGACAGGATGAAAACTGCTGTTAATTACTGAATATCGAAAATAATAACCTACACAAGATCTACACAATTCCAAACTGCAATTAAGCCTATTCTAATTACAACAACAGTATTTTAGTAAGAGTTTCTACGGATACCTCTACTACACCAGTACTACACAAATATTTTACAATAATAAAATAATCACACTAAATTCTAATAGGATATTACTCGTATACTACTGTACAGTACACTACAGTAATTTTAAACTACTTTCAGACGTATCCTAATTACGGTACCGGTACCGTACCGTATGTCACTAAACTAAGCACAACAGAAATGAAATTTGCAAGAACTACTGTACTCAAAGATTACCAACGAAGCTAAATGCTTAGACAAATTATTATTAGTATTACGGTCTAATAGATACACACGAAAAATAACATACGAATATAGCAGGCAAGATACGGCACTATCTAAATGTACTGTATCTATACTACAATGTATCTACACTACACTACACTGCGTTTGGTTAAATGCTTAAGTATCGAAAGGATTGCCGTGCACGAAGAAAAACACGAATATAACTGGCAAGATACTATCTAATATATTATACCTTATCTTCACTACAATTCTACTGAAATGTTTTTATGTGATTATTACTGCTGGTGGATTACTATTATTTTCCCTACTCCACGGGACGGAGAATGAAAGTGTCCTTAATTAGGCCTACTGAAAAATACAAGGTTGTCTACAGTAATTTCTCAAATATTTCTATCAAAACTACTACTACTACTCCAGGGACTTGAACTGCAATTTCTGGGATATATGAACTTTATTATTATTAGCTAACCGCTCATAAATACTGAAAGATCGAGGGAGCGAAATATAGATTACGGATTCTTTAACTACCTACTCAGAAGAACAAATGAATGGAATACAAGGTCAGCTGATTTTTATTTACTTGACTACACTACACCCTTTGTTCACGACTGTAGCCAACAATGCAATATTTGAATATAAAGAGCGACAATAATCAGTAACAATACGACTGTTAACTATTACCGTGTAATCCCTTTAACTTCTTTTTAAATGGAAGTTTACAGGCCTATCGTGTTTTTTTTAATGTAGTAAATTATTACCTTCGCGATAGTTTGAACGGATATCTATACGAAATACCGGAGAAGTTGCTGCAGAAGTTACGGTACTATGCCTTATGATAATCTGCCTTTGTAAGTATAACCAACGAACCTACAGATATTTACAAATTTTTTTAAAGTTAATATTATTACCTAAAGTATTTCCTAAACCTAAATTCGAAACAAGGTACACCTAGCTAGCCTACTTGACCTAGAAAACTTAATTTACTGAAGACCATCTGAATTACTTGTTACAAAATTTAAATAAATATCACTACTCCCAATTTCTACCAACAAGCACTAAACACCACTATATAAACAGCACTAAATGAATCAGATATACACAAAATTTAGCTATTTCAATAGGTTTTCACTACTTTATCACTACAATAATGCAAGAGCTCTCTCAACAGCCAACCGTTCTCAAGCGCATCCAACAATCAATCCTTAATAAAGACCACTGCCGGAACGTAACCAATCCTAGCCCATTCGTATCATAGCGTCGCTGATAGCCTTCCATGTGTTACTGCGACGTTAAACCTCTGACGGAGAGAGAACATATTTCTTGATTTGAAATCTCGTCTTATTTATTTGGTACCACACAGTATATTGTTTTGGAATGGTCTGAAAGTGTACCTAATATTATACGTGAAATGAGAAACTGGTACAGAACATATTACTTCCGACATCTAGCCACCTGGAGGACAAATTTCCATTAACATACATACATACATACATACATACATACATACATACATACATACATACATACATACATACATACATACATGCATACATGCATACATACATACATCCATACATACATACATACATACATACATACTGTGTCCTTTCCAATCAACTCCCTTAGCTCATGAGACCATGTGACGGCGCAAATTTACCCCGGCCGGGTTATGAACACATGGGACCACGCGCCACGGAAATTAACAGTCAATGGACCTTTTCTGTCTAGTGACAAATGCCACCTCGTTTGGATTGAAGAGGCTAATCCGAACACATGAGATGACAAATGCCCTATTTGACATAGCGAGGTCAACCGCTACCCTTCCGTTCCGAAGCATGAGCACGAGCCTCTCATGGCCATGGTGCGTCCGCAGCTGCGAATTACAACCAACTTAAATCTAACTTATAGGAATAAACTGAACGGAAGGGGTGACGATGCTAATACCGGCAAAGATAGGCACAAATAAATTTTTCTAAAGGTTTAATGAACTCTCGTTGCAAAATATCTTTACAACCTTAATTATTAAATTCATGAATTTATACAAATAGATTTGACACCCAATAAAGCAACGGGAAACAAATTCAACGTTGTAATTTTAGTTCACTCACAGTCCACACCTTCACAGGTGTCTCTGTGTGGATTATTGAAATTACGGTATCGAATTTAATGATAAAACAAATCACACATTTGTTAATTAAGCACTTGAGTGTTAATTCCTTTCCATCCAAACACATCGGAAAAAGTTGAATTACCTTTCTAAAGTTTCACTTTGTATAACTGGTTTTGTTGTTAATCGGCCCTATGTTTTATTTCATCTGTTGAATACGACAAACAATATCATAATAAAACACTTGACTATTTACATCAATAAGCTACGCCCTTGCGAATGCGATATATTCCCTGGATTTGACTCCCAATTTACATATTCAAAACACTTATTTACTCTGAGATTAGTCTTAGAGTGGCCGCCTAATTTAAATACAGCACGATAAACTATATATATGAAATTAGAAAAAATAAGAAAATCCTCCGGAATTACCACATATTCCCACAAATAACAAAAGGCGAAGGGAATTCTGGTGATTACGAAACACCTCATTTGATGAACCAACTGTACATGCCATAAGGGTCTAAGCCCTACACTTAAACAAACTATCAATAGATTCTCACAGAATCTAGCTTCAATGAATCAATGATTACCTAAACATGTTCACACACTTCTACCACGTGGAAAATAAAACACATATAAAATAAATAATGGCTGCATTTATTTTATTATTGTACGGCGCTGTGTGACTAACAATTCTCATCGTGCCCCAAGGTTCGAAGTAGTGACCTCGGTTCCTTCCATATCAGGTCTCCTGAAAATGAAAACCCTATCTACCGCATCATTAGGTGTAACAATTAAATGTTCCTACATTAATTTCGACATAGTTTGTTGCGAATGAGATAATCAAGTAAAAATACGCCTCCTACTAACATAAGAACACAGTGTCTGAAAACATTCATTTCCTCGCCAAGCGGCATAGAGATGTCGACTCGCCGGTCTTTCTCTCAAAAGCAGCAACCCTCGGGTCACCTGCCATAAATAACTTGGGACAGACCTTCCGAAGGGACAATAACCTACTTAAAACAAACTACTCCACACAGTAACGCACTCTCAATGCATGGTCAGCGGCTAATTATATTAACGCAATAATACTGACGCACTTAGAAACATGCTAAAATCAACTCGGGCGTTCATCATATCCTATAAATATCTGTCAAAATCATGCTGCTATACCACTTCATATTTTCTTAACTTCACAGAAGGCCGGAGTTCAGATATCGTTCCCTTCACCGCAGAGTTAACCGCAATTTCCAATAGCTCACAAGCTAATATTTACTATTATCTCAGGCCAAACCAAATAAATTAACTCAATAAACATAAAATAACAAGCAACAACAGACAAAAAAATTACACAGGGGCCTAGCTAGTGTTTGGGGATGGAAATCGAACCTGGGCACAATGAATTCTTCCCACACATTTAGATACAGCCAGGTCTGAACCTACCATGCAATAAATTCTACTACTTTACATTAGAAAGAGAGTGCTGTGACTATCCCACATTAAAATACTGTTCAAAGGCAGTTGGCGAAGACCCTACCATCATATTATCCTGACTCATCTTGAATAGTCACTCAAAGGAACCCTATATCATTAGCTCACCCTAAATGTTGTACTCTCTTCCCCCGTTTCCTCTGACAGCACTCGTAAACACAAATAACCCCGAAACATGCACGTGCAATTAAATAAATTGGGACAAAAATACGTGCAATTACCCTAATTTGTTTCCTTCCCGAATAACCTCAAGTAGTTATCTTAAAAGGGAACCTACTGACCACTCTAAGCGAACTAATCTGACAATTCAATACTATAAATTATCTTAACCCTATCCTTACACCTCTACCTATTTACAAGGGGAATATTAGCATTACACAGTCATGACTTGGTACTCAACAGCTTTGGTTTGTCCACCATAGTCCGAGTCCTCAAGGGACTCGCCTGAAGCGTCTACTCCATGTCGCTGAGGTGGGAGGTGGTTCCAGACGTCCCTCGATGACTCTTGAATAATCCATGTTCTGGAGTCATGAACACTGGAAAGATACTATTCACACTGATTTTCACACAGACTTCTTCTGCACACGTCACAGTCAAAATTCCCCTTTTATTGGTATGCTTGCGATCTTTTTCAGAATTAATTTGATGCCGGACGCAGCTAAACTACCTCAGTTCAACAATGATAGTACAAAAATCACGGTTTCGTCACTGCAATAGTTTATTTAACTGAATTTAGGTGACATTGGGTTCCTATATTTATTTCAAAACCCAGTCCCGTACGTCTGTTTCTCTGTACTTATACAATTACGCCGTCATTCAGAACGATAACTTAATACTGGAGTTCTGTTTATATTATATTACACGGACATTCGTGCTACCTTTTTACATGTCTACCTTCACAGAATTCAAATTATTCTCACACACCACGAACTCTCTCTCTACCACGGGAGATTAATTGAAGAACAGTTTTCTCCGTCCGATATTCGGCACATCATAGCGTCACAGTTTCGCGATGTGAACATACGACGTAGTTCACGTAATTATGTGGCACGTTGCGAACAATCCATAATTCATACAGCACTATCGCTCAGTTAAATTTGCTACTGGCAATTCGTATGAGAAGTTGTACTTATGTTCACTCCCGTTGATAACCACATTTTCTATACAAAGAACAGGAACGTTCGACCACAAACCGACCGTCTGGTCACTTCATAGGCTGCCTGCTGACTAACTAACCACCCTGAGAAGTGCGAGCATATATGGACTCACATGGAGAGGGGGTTGGACAGAGGTACTGTTCCCTCTCCAACTTTGAGATCTCCAGATCCACTAAGTTTATGGAAAACAGCGATGCGGCAAATTGTGTGGCTCACAAATCACTAATACTAGATGTAAGCGAAACGCAAAACGATCAGTGGCTTAATAGTAATTCGGTCGTCTAAATCAAGAGCCCAACCGGGAACCCCTGTTGGTTGTCTGCTTCACAGCTAGCGTCATGACGCTAGAGCCGGTTACGTAACTTCTCTGGGACGTAATTTCGTAAATAATATTATACCATTTTAATTTATAATTTTCTTGTATTCTTGCTGTTACTTCGACGTGTGCTTCATGGTTAATTTAAGCGTTATTATCCCGAAAGTACTTCTAAAATCACCTCCTCATGTTGGCTCTACTGTGAGTTGGCATTTGTTTTAGGGGCGGAGTCAGCAGAAACTATTTTTTCCCTGTCTTCCCTCATCGTGCGCGCTCACTTCGAGGATTTTATAAGCCATATTCTGCGTGCGTTAGGCGCCAAGCTGGCGAAGATGTTACGCAACATGATGCAATCGAGCTCCCGTCCTGACAAAGAAGCTCCAAGCATGCACACTCCTCACATATATATTTCCGAATAAATATTCAATGTGAAGATACGGTCACATCACATCACATCACATCACATCACATCACATCACATCACATCACATCACATCACATCACATCACATCACATCACATCACATCACATCACATCACATCACATCACATCACATCACATCACATCACATCACATCACATCACATCACATACATACATACGTACATACATACATATATACATCATTATAGACCGAAATGCCCTTCAGCGTTCAGTCTGCAAGCTTCTGTGAATTTACTAAATGTCACCACAATCCTATATTTGCAAATAGTGCTGTGGCCTCGCTTAGCTCTATACCACTTATTTTTAAATCGTTAGAAACTGAGTCTAACCATCGTATTTCCATTGCAAATATAATAAAATGATAGCCGCAACAGCACATGTTAAACTTAAGGTCCGTTTTACAAACCGTAAGAAATCATAATCCCTAAAAGTGAACTGGCAATGCGGGCCGAGAGTGACGTGGGCAGGGTGACAATATCAGTTGGTCAAACGGCCAGCAAAACAATAACCTTCGCGGTGGGGAAGTTGGTCGAGCATCTTTGACAATGCTGAATACGGTCAAAATTTGAGAGGAAACCATAACGATCTGGAAGTGGAAACGGCAAGAGTCTTTCACTAGGCTGTAACACTTCGTCTTTTGAAATATTAGTCCTAAACTCTGATTGAACAAAATTTAAATCGATTAACTGATATGCAGATTTAGGTATACAAATATGTATGAAACAATAAATGTGCAACATATTGATATTTGGGCCCAAATGTAACTTGGGACTTAAAAGTCCCGACAGCATTGACGGGAATATTTTCGAGGTGCATGTGAATAACAGACTACTTCACAACGGTGTTAGCCAGAAAGGAAGTGTAAGCCTAGAAATGAGTTCATTTCATCCGACCATGTTATCTAGTGCCATGTCTAAATGGTTACCATGTCGGCCGTTGTTCCAAGGGATCCCACGTTCAATTCCCGGCCAGATTGGATTTTTTACCTTCCAATTCTTCGATCTTGGGGACTTGATATTTGAGCCGTCTTCATAATTAGAATTAATCTCAGGCAGGGCCCTATCCTCGCTGGTGTGCAGGTCGCGCAAAGGGAGTCAACTCAATATACATGTATATCACTCAAATGATGAAATAAAGCTAAATAATAATTTTCAATTGGCACTGGTACAACTCATATTTACCATGAATAGGCTGTTCAATAACCAATGGGTCCCAATGCAGTTAGAAACTTCTAATCATAACCTCAATTACTCTCTGCTATCTCTGGTATTCGACGGGACTTTGAAGTCCCCAGTATTTTGTAAAATCAGAATTTCACAATGCTACATAATGAATAAGTTCGTACAGAACATTTTGGTCATTTTAGGTAACCATTTAGGGAAGAAATATATACATATACTGTATTACATGTAGCTTTACGTCAAACCGACACAGATAGATATTATGACGACTATGGGGCAGGTAAGGGCTAGGAGTGGGAAGAAAATGGCCGTGGCTTTAAATAATGTACAGCCCAAAGCACTTGCCTGGTGTGAGAAAAATATTAGACTACCATTTGAGCAGTAGAAAGCTTTATATTTTTGATACTCCAACATTCAGCTTGGCTTCACCACGACTGTGTAGTGACACGCATTTGAGGCAGATAGCTGCTACATATCGTGCGTGATTGATGCTGCATCTCTCACTATACTTTGAAATTATTTTTGAAGAGGACTGTTTCAGCATGAGGTTATCTGGTTTGTAAGCTGTATCCTCGCGAAGGGAGTCTCAAGGCACGCGGAATGCATACCACCGAACATGTGCTCTAACTGCCTTAGTCTATTCATACTACGAGAGGTGGGGCAAAAGTCATGGCAACTATTTTTTTCTTGAAGATACCAGTCCGGTTGGAAAATGTGACATATACTGACGAAAGGACAAGGTGTTATTTACATGTGTGGAGAATGAATAGCACTGAAATATCGTAACACACGAATTTATTACGGTAGTATACAGGGCAATATGGCATTCCCGGTGCAAAAGAATGACAACACGGTACACATAAAGTTGACATGACAAATCTGGGCCTAAGTACTCTCAAAGTAGTCCCCTGCTACTGACATCACACGCTGCCAACGATGTGGGAGACGCTGAATAACATCTGCCTCAGCATTTTCCGCACCATGTGTGAATCAGGTCACCTGTTGGCGCACAGCATTAGCAACGTCCTCTCGCGTTGCAAACCGCCTACCACGTAGTTGTTCCTTAATATTTTGAATGAGATCAAAGTCACAAGGCGAAACGTCTGGAGAGTACGGTGGATGCTCCAATATTTCCCATTCCCAACGTCGCAGTAGTTGCCCTCTGCTTTATGTGGGTTTGCATTATCGTGCAGGATTTTTGCACTCTCCACAAGATCCGGGCGTTTCTCCCGAACGCCACGTCGTACCTGTCGCATTATGAAGTCCCTGTAGTACTGTGCGGTCACTGTTCTGCCATGTGGAACAATGTGGCAAACAATGACACCACGGACGTCATCCGCAACGATCACCATCAATTTGACTGGGGAAGGATTCTGATGGACCTTCTGCCTCCTTGGTGATCCAACATGTTGCCACTCCGCGGACTGACGTTTCATTTCTGGTTCGTATGCCCTGGCCCAAAATTCATCGATGGCGATTATTCGTGAAAAGAAATGATCGCCGTCCTGTTGCCGGCGTGCAAGGTGGTCGGAGCACATTGCATAGCCCACCCACCTTTGAACTTCCGTCAGTGCATGCGGTTCCGACCACTTTTTTTTTGCTAGGGGCTTTACGTCGCACCGACACAGATAGGTCTTATGGCGACGATGGGATAGGAAAGGCCTAGGAGTTGGAAGGAAGCGGCTGTGGCCTTAAATAAGGTACAGCCCCAGCATTTGTCTGGTGTGAAAATGGGAAACCATGGAAAACCATCTTCAGGGCTGCCGATAGTGGGATTCGAACCTACTATCTCCCGGATGCAAGCTCACAGCCGCGCGCCTCTACGCGCACGGCCAACTCGCCCGGTGGTTCCGAACACGATGCGATTTTGCGCAGTTGCAGGTCATTACGCAATATATTGTGGACGGTGCGTTTCTCGATGCCACTTGCCCTCTCTAACTCCAGTAGCGTCCATCGTCTGTCTTCATCCAGGAGCTGCTCGATGACGGCGCGTGAACGCGCCGGTCCGCACACTGACAGGTCGTCCCGAACGTTTCTCATCACTGGTTGACACACGTCCTTGCTGAAACTTTCCTACCTACCGTGCTACTGTACGGTGTGGTAGACCATTATTCCCAAGGGCTTCCACTAATTCACTGTGACATTCCATCGCATTTCTCCCTCGGAGAACTGCTATTTTGATGTAAGCGCGCTGCTCAACACGGGTTACGTCCATCTCGCACGAAATTCACCAAGTGACTTATTTCAGAGCCCTCGCTGCGCTACTACCAGCTATCACAGAGCGATATGTTGTTCTGCATACACAATATGCCTCCAGAACTTCCGTACGACACATATACGTTTGTGATCCGTTCACACATCTACAAGAAAAAAATAGTTCCCATGACTTTTGCCCCAATCCTCGTATATCAGTGAGCAGAAGATCGAGGAGATTACGAAACAGGTTGGCCGTTCATACTACGAAGCGCACCGCAAGTTAAATTTCATGTTCCTAAAAAGCAGTTAGATTATAGCACAGAGCATGCCAATTTTGTCGTTTGCTCCAGCTACAACATCGAATACAGTTGCGCTCTCCGCGCCTGTTTCTCCGGTGACCAACCCCGCTAACAATAAAAGCAGGAAAGGTGAGACCTATCCCAACTTCAAACACAAATGAATCTGTTCAAGCGAAGGCAAATAATCCGGCGCAGTAGGGGAAGAAGTCCAAGTTACCTACCCCTAAGAGGTCGGTGACAGCGGCCCATAAGCCGAAGGAGGTTGGGAATAACCACTTCCAGTTCTTTTCTACCATAACAAAAGACAAAGAGCTTTGCTCAATCGATCCACACCCCTACTAATGCAGAGAAACCACGTCCAACTCCTGAAATGTATATGTCGGCGCTTGGTGGAACATCTACCAAGCCTAGCTCGCTCTGCCCTGCGGGAGATTAGCGTCACCTATGGAAAGCTTGTCGGAGGCCTTCGAAGACCCCTTACCACTGTAAAACTTCGTCAGAAGACGATGGACTTTGAGGTTTCCATCCTTGGATGTCGAGGGAAGCAGTGTTTAGGTTAAGAAGCAGCTTGGCGCTTGAAACCTAACTCACATCAGAAAGAGTCAACAGTATGTCACTGTCGGATATAACAAGCAACTTATTGAACTGTTCAAGCTAAATAATAACTGAGTACATACTCCATGAAATAATATTTCTCTGACCATATCATACGGTACATAAAATGGGATAATGCCAAGAGGACTGCCCGCGGCGTTGCTACCTTCATCCGTTGTGATACCTACAAAAAACTGGTACCTCTAAGGAGCTTTCCTACTCTCTTGGATATGAATACGCGCCTTAGCGCGGATTTTCTCAAATGGTACCAAATTGACACCAGTATGCTGCGTTCGATAGGTTTATGACCACGAGGTTGTTCTTTTATAGTTGTTGCTATTTTCTCGATCCACCTGAGAGAAATGGGTTGAACTCTTCAGCAGTAGCAAGTATTAATTTGTGTCCTACATCTTTGTGTACACTCCGGAAATGATTGGAGTGAGGAAGGCTGTTTGTGCTAAATGTTGCTTATCAGCCACAAATTGCACAGATAGACTTGTTCGAGCAAGGATATACCATATGGCCCAACTTCTGGCCATTATAGCACTACACATGAAGTAGAATATGGGGCCTCTCTTCGGAACGAAAGATTGTTACCTTGAGTTTTGCTGGTAATACCGACTGCATAAATGATGATGAAGGCACCGTTGGAAATGTTTTCCTCGTTGGCAATGGGCGTAATGAGCCTGAAGTGTCCTACACCACGGCTCTTCATGTGTTTGGTTAGCTAATCTTCTGTGCTAAAGATCAGGCCCTGGTGGAGGATCATACCGTGAACTATACTGAGAGATGTGTGTTCATCCATTTTGACGGGAAGATCTCCAAATTGGTCGCACTTGTGCAAACGATCAGCTTAAGTTGTAGTGCGAGTCTTAAGTGACAAACTACCATTACGCATATACGTTAGATAGTCACATTCACCGTAGAAACTTTTTTTGTTCTACTAAACAAAATACACTTTACCCGCTCGATGCCCTTTCCACCAGTCCTGGTAGCAACCAGCTAACCAGGAAAGCGGGATCCCATACTTTCCCACTGGGCTTGTTCTAACGGGAGTGTCCAACCTGAGGGAATCGAATGTTAAAGTCCTGGAAAGCGGACCACGCTGGACAGGCTGGGGACGTTGCGAAGCCATTCCCGAACGCATTTTCCCCAAATGCCACCAACCCCGATCATGAGCAGCCTTTGTAGCGCCACACAACGAAGATAATACCTGCTTGGATTGGAACATGTTCGTCGAGGTCAAATGTTTAACAATACTGTACCGGTATGTACACCGAAGTATATGAAGAGGGGTCCTTGCCCAGGCTTTCCGCTGTACGGAGACCTGCATTTTTTAGGCGGATACTACCCTACTGGTACATGACCCACCCTCCTGAAGGGTTTGGGATTTTCTCCAGGATTTTGAGCGTGGTCTCATACATAAAAGCACCCAGACTCAGAACAAATTTCCGGTAATCGGCGTCCCTTGAAGACAGATAAGCGTTCAGGGAAACTAACAGATAGCGTTATTATTATTATTATTATTATTATTATTATGATGATGATTATTATTATTATTATTATTATTATTATTATTATTATTATTATTATTATTATTATTATTATTATTATTATTATTATTATTATTATTATTATTATCCTTAATTCAGAAATATCAGCACAGGAATTTGAGTTATCATGTTTGTAGTGGTACGTGTCCATTATTTTAATCTTCGTTCCATTACAATTTTAATTACCCGTAATGTGAAACTGTGATTGAAAACAGAACTGTCAAACACGAGCAGTAATGCAATATCATTTTCAAAGAATGCAGCGGGTATAATAACACCAGGCATTATGCTATTAACCACATGTAACTGGCTTCTATCGTGTTGACCTCACACCGCACGTGGATAAAATCAGATTTCTATAAATGCGATTCTACTAACAACTATGTATCAAATACGAGTTTCTTTTTCCAAATACCCCCTTCAAATGAGTATATATGAATTAATTAACATTCTACGGCCTACTTACGTCAGTAAGAGTTTAAACAGCAGAGTTCCGTAAAAATGTGATCAATGGTATTGGGAACATAGACATATAGGCCAAAGAACTGTGGATTTAAATATAGTTAATTCGATTACTATTATTTGACCTTATATAAGAAGGAATCAAATAATTTTATCGTAGTAATGAATGTATAGATTAACAACTGTAATCACTCAGTCTGTATAAGCCGTAAAAGTAGCTAGCGGGACGAAGACGAAATTGAAGCGTCTGATTTCCACCCGACTTTAGGAACATACTCATCACACGCAGGCTGCGACGTTAGAAAGAAGTGGTGGGGGCTTGGGGTGGGGGAAGGATCATAGGGCTTAAATTCTGATGTTTATTTCAGGCAGTACCAAGCGGGGGAGGAGATACATAATTTACCCCCCCCCCCCCGAACAATGTAAAGTTTATATCTTTTTGTTTGAATTATGTTGCATAACAAGAATGATTAAATATTGGAAATTTATTTCATTACTCGGACATGAGTCAACTCCCGTACCGAGGTCGATAGCTGCAGTCGCTTAAGTGCGGCCAGTGTCCAGTATTCTTTAGATCTTGGGTTCGAACCCCACTGTCGGCAGCCCTGAAGGTGGTTTTCCGTGGTTTCCCATTTTCACACCAGGCAAATGCTGGGGCTGTACCTTAATGAAGGCAATGGCCGCTTCCTTCCACTCCTAGCCCCTTCCTCCCTAATCGTCACCATAAGACCTACCCGTGTCGGTGCGACGTAAAAGTAAACGAAACAAACACAACTCCCGTAGCTATCTCCCTTCACGTTTTAGGACTGGTGGGGAGCACTTTAACTCCTCGGCATTCATTTAGAATGTTTGGAATGAGTGCGAAAGAAAATCACCCTATCTGGTCATCATTTTAAATTATAGTTTCTAAACTCTAATAAAAATAATAACAATCATCATGGCGTGTAGCCTCCGATGAGACCTGGTGCACGTCTATCGAGCCCGTCTGTGAGTATGGGGCCCCACCTACAATGAATTCTAATGCTGAAGACAGCACATACACACACCCAACTCCCGAGCTATCGGAAAACGAATGAAGGTTAAAATCACTGACCCAGCCACGAATCGAATCTGGGACCCCTTGGACAAAAAAACTAGCACGCTAACCGTTTAGACATGGAGCTGGTAATAATAATAATAATAATAATAATAATAGTAATAATAATAATCATAATAATACAATGTGCTACTTCTTTAACATCATTTTGGCGACGGAATATTGGAAAAGTGTTAAGATTGGGGGAGGTATCGGCCGTGACCTTAATTAAGGTCCAGCCCCATTATATGCCTAGTGTGAAAATGGGAAACTACTCAAAACCATCTCCAGGGCTGCCTACAGTGGAGTTTCGTATCTGCAATTGCTATGGATTTCAGAAAAGCAATATTATCGGAATTTTGTTCGACATTACCTCTTTTATGCTGGAAGCAGTGACTTGGAGTTGTTGAACTTGAATACCATCATATGCCACCGAACTCAGCCGGAACCCGGGATTTCCTTGTTGCCAATATTGAAATAATTAGATTATTTATTAATGTATTTATTCATTTATGTCATTAAATATGTATTCCTTCCTATAAGTGTTACAGCAATACAATAACATCAGCTATTGTGTTTTTAGTAGCTATGTACGATTCACTTTTGATGAGATACCGTAACTGACAGAAGACAGGAGAATACGATTTTCTAAGAGCGAATGTGTCATGATCCGAAGAAGACTCACACACAGGAGGGCTACTGTGAAAAGTATTGTACCATTACATTTCCCCTCCTTTCTCTAATCGTACGCATATCAGAGTGCACGCCTATGGTGGACTAGAAGATGGTCCGAGCGAAATTTAATTCAGAATCCTTGCGACAGGATTGACACGATGTGGTTTAGTCTGAGCAGCCATCAACGACTCCTCCTTCTCAAATTCCGTAATTTGATAACCGAGATCTACATCACTGCTGCCGCAATGAAGTTTAGAATTGATTTCCTCTTGGAATGGGATGGAGAGCAGATACGGCGCCCTGCGGCTGGAAATACGCCAACGTCTGCCACAACTGACAGACGATGAAATTCCCAAAGGTCAATGACGTATATTTGAAACGGCATCCTTAAAAAATCAGATCAAATACGTTAACTCAAATCATAATTAACTTCTCGCTCCAAATTTCAGCTTTGATAATGATCAAGGCGGTCGAGATACTCCGAATATACTTGAAATTTGTTACGGCTACCTTTCGTGGCAACGCAGAAGTTGTTCTTGTTTGTAAGTTGATTTTACTGTATATGTCTAAAAGATGAAATAATATTCTGTATTTCTTGCGACTGCTGCTTTTGTGATTGATTAATCAAGGGACCTATATTTAACGTGAAATTTGAACTAGGGAGAATTTAATCTAATCTTTTATTTATTATCCAGTATTCGAATAGTGGCCTCCTTGATAATGATGGTGACTGTTATTTTAAGGTACGAAACATCTAGGTCATTGGCCTTTGAGCGATAGCCACTTTGGTGATAAGTCAATGACAATAACAAGTGTTCACACTTGTAACCTTGTGAACACTTGTTTCAGCTGACCTGAGTTGTAGAAGATTCTTCAAGTGCGGGATTTTAAGTGCTTCTTCAGTGATCCATATTGGAAACAAGTGAACATCTCAAACTTTTCCATCAACATCATTCTGTTCACACTTATTTCAGCTGAGCTGAGTTCTAGAAGATACCTCAAGTACTGGTATTTTAAGTGCTTCTGTGAAGTGCATTTTTCAGATTGGAGGAAGGCTTAGAGCTTGCACAGGACATGTGATTGTGATGAGTGTTCTTCAAATCTTTACTTACCTTTCATTGAATTTCTACCGGTCGAGTTGGCCGTGCGGTCAGGGGCACGTGGCTGTGAGCTTGCATCCGGGAGATGGTGGGTTCGAATCCCACTGTCGGCAGCCCTGAAGATGGTTTTCCGTGGTTTCCCATTTTCACACCAGGCTGTACCTTGATTAAGGCCACGGCCGCTTCCTTCCAACTCCTAGGCCTTTCCTATTCCATCGTCGCAATAAGACCTATCCGTGTCGGTGCGACGTAAAGCAACTAGCAATTTAATTTGCATTGAATTTCATGCTTGCTTCATAAATTTTATCTATATTGATGTCTTTCCTTAACTTTAACTTTGACTGATGATGGCCTCTAGTAAGAGAAAAACTAGTTTCAACAAATGTATGTAATTTTTTTAAGGTTAAACACAAATAGTATTGAATTGGTGGAATCCTTAAAGCTTTTGTTTTACACTATATTGCTCTTCAATACGGATTAATATGAAATGCATTACCTATGAACACGCACAGATTAAGTGAGTTATGAGTGTGTCTGCTTCATCATTCTCAGTGGCTACATTATGTACCACTAAGTTAGGGAGAGATGGCAAGATATGGAGAAAAAGATAATTTAAAAGCTCTTTCTCTTGATGATTTGAGGAATTCTTTTCCAATAAGATGTGCCTCCCAAATGAGGAGACTAGGTGACAACGTCGTGTACTATACATCGACGCTATAGGTGCCTGCTGAGACAAATCCTCACGTTAGTATGATTTTATCAATACCATCAATCGATGCAAACTATTTCGAAAATCTTCAGCAAACTGATGTCGAGAAAAATTCAGATCCGTAGGGGCTTGAGCAAAAGAGTGCAACAAAAACTATTCCTGTAGAACACTGATATTACATGTTTGGTAGTTTTACAATATAAACACACTGAAGCCTATCCTTGAATGTGTGAGTTCTGCGGAACAAAATAGTAACCCTAACACAGATACGAGCTTGGTCAACCTCGAAGGAAAGGACCAAAGTAAGGGTGATTCCACGGGGCGTTTTGTTGAGTGTATAGTTGACTGTACAACACGTTACACAACAAATCCTTCAGGTCTTCGCTACAGGGAACTGGGTAGGGTGAAATGACCAAAAATGGCTATTTTTTAAGCTCAAGAAATGCTCCTCCCTTTTCCAATGACGACAATATATAACACATTATCAGGGGCGTTTTTGAGGTTATTATGGATATTTTTATGTAACCATGGATACGTCTAGGTCTTGTGGTGGCACGCCATTGTTTCCTTTTCCAGCAATATTTCATATTCTACATCGTGTAACTGAGAGCGTTAAAGTTTGTTGACTTCGGTTATTCTTCTGTCCGTCACACTGGCTAGCCTGAGTCTGCTTTAATGATCTTCAATAGTTTTCCTGTGTCTTCTTAATATTCATGCTTGCAATTTGCTTTACGTCGCACCGACACAGATTGGCCTTATGACGACGATGGGATAGGAAAGGCCTAGGAATGGGAAGGAAGCGGTCGTGGCCTTAATTAATGTACAACCACAGCATTTGCCTGGTGTGAAAATGGGAAACCACGGAAGACCATCTTCAGGGCTGCCGACAGTGTGGTTCGAACCAATCATCTCCCGATTACTGGATACTGACCACACTCAAGTGACTGCAGCTATTGAGCTCGGTATTTTTTATGTTTGCCTGTCACATCCTGTTTGGTTTACATTGTGATTTGTTCGGTATTGTGTATCTTGCTTGTTTTTTATTTTCCAAGTGTAAAATGTGTTTTCCACATGGAAATTCCGTGGAAACCAGCATACACCGTCTCAGAAGAGACAGGCATGTGAAGATGATATTTCTGATGAAATAACTCAGCAAGATACAACTCCGCCTGTATTTGGAGTTTATGAACGTCAGAATGAGAGTAAGAGAATCGACAGAAAAGGCGTACATTATGCCGGCAGAACAGCTGAATATGCATCAAAGGAAGGCAGAATAAGAAGAAGACGAGAAAAGAGAAACAATGAAGAGGATAAAGGTGATTATTGCCCTGAAATGTTTTAAAATCGTGGGTAAGTTCTTACTCGAACTTCAACCTCATTTTTCTCAAAATGACATTTTATCCAGTTATGTACCTTTCCCTCGGAAACTACAAAGTGTACAGACGGAACACCCCTATAATACATTCAGAAAATACCAAAGCATACACTGAAGCAGAATGGGTTATTTCGTTAGTAGTTATTGAGATACCAATTAAATACAAACCTAAAATAGTTTAAAAAGGTTCAAATATTCACTAGATTTTATTTTTTATAAAATCAACCATAAAAATAAATCGCTATAAATCTGCTACCGAGTATTAAGCACGTACATTTCATTGTATGTACCAATATTCATGACTCTGTGTCATCTGCATCACAAGAATAAGGTACGCCAAAAATCAGTGGCTTGTTTCGTTTCAAAAAATAATAATTTGAAATTTCCTTCAGTGATCACTGGGTCAGTCAATAATTTCAAAAGATACTCGTATATATGCCCACAAGTGATGAAAAATGAAATGTCGTATGGCTTTTATTGCCGGGATATCCCAGGACGGATTCGGCTCGCCAGGTGCAGATCTTTCTATTTGACACCCGTAGGCGACCTGCGCGTCGTGATGAGGATGAAATGATGATGAAGACAACACATACACCCAGCACCCGTGCCATTGGAATTAACCAATTAAGGTTAAAATCCCCGACCCTGCCGGGAATCGAACCCGGGGCCCTCTGAACCGAAGGCCAGTACGCTGACCGTTCAGCCAACGAGTCGAACTCCCACAAGTGATTGTATAATACTTCAAAATCACACAAAGATTGTCGGAGTAGTTTGGATGATATTAAGGATTTATCGGCGACCCGGTCCGCCTCTGTGGTGTAGTGGTTAGCGTGATTAGCTGCCACCCCGGAGGTCCGGGTTCGATTCCCAGCTCTGCCACGAAATTTGAAAAGTGGTACGAGGGCTGGAACGGGGTCCACTCAGCCTCGGGAGGTCAACTGAGTAAAGGTGGGTACGATTCCCACCTCAGCCATCCTCGAAGTGGTTTTCCGTGGTTTCCCACTTCTCCTCCAGGCGAATGCCGGGATGGTACCTAACTTAAAGCCACTGCCGCTTCCTTCCCTCTTCCTTGCCTATCCCATCCGATCTTCCCATCCCTCCACAAGGCCCCTGTTCAGCATAGCAGGTGAGGCCGCCTGGGCGTGGTACTGGTCATTCTCCCCAGTTGTATCCCACGACCAAGAGTCTGAAGCTCCAGGACACTGCCCTTGAGGCGGTAGAGGCTGAGTCCGAGGGAAAAACCGAACCTGGAGGGTAAACAGATGATGATGATGATGATGATGATGATCGGCGACCCGCGTTTACACCACCCTGTCCCATTAACGTACACATTGTTATCTAAATTCAAGGGTTGTTCAATTGAAACATAGACTGGGTATTAAAAACTTTCACTACGTGCATTGGACAACATGAGCTACAGTATGTAAATACGAAAGTGATGACAGATTGAGAGATTATCAGATTATCTCTCACACACCAAGGCACCTGTCTCTAAGCACAATCATTTTCCCTACAACCTCCACAATGAAGGACATTGGTTATTGGTTGAACCACTCCTCCTCAGCACCGGGAGCCACTTAAACGGTTGTGAAACTATTGCTCTTCAGGATTCTCTTCAGCAGATAAATGGCATTTCTGTCTCAAGGGGAGAGATCTTATCTGTAAGGAGGATCATCCGTAAGACCTCAGTGCATTCAGTACCAAAAACAACAGCGTGGACTGTCCATTGTTGCGACCGCAGTGTGTTGACGTGCGTCACTGTGGAGCACGTACAAACTTTGTGACAGTTTTCGCCGTTAGTCCATCTCCTCCGCACAAGAATTGAATCTTCGTATTGACGAAACGATTAAACAAAGATGTTGCGTTAGCTTTGTCCTCTACTTAAGAGATTCGTGTCTCACACTGGACACATTCTGAACTAATACAACACACACCAAAACTTACTTTGGTTGCTTACTCTTTAATGGGGCCTAAAGTAAACCGTACACTACTCCCATCTCTTGGCAGTTATTTAATATTTCACGAGCTCCGTCTACGTTTCAGTTGAATAACCATTATAATGACCTAATTAACTCTTAGGAGAGAAGGATCTCCAAATGCAGTAACATTCCGTAACTTTACTCGTTCCAGCGAGTCAGATTTCGTCCGGAGTGGTATTTTGTCAATTGTCAAACGCCAGTGGAGATGTATAACTGACCCAGTCAGTACCATCAATTATTCTGTGTCATGTTCATACTTTATACGAAGCAGAATACCATGGCTTTGAGGTATCTTTATATCCTCAGAGAGGTCCGGCTCCATATCAGAATGGCCAGCGTACTAGCCTCAGCTTGAAAGGGTAACGGGTTCGTTTCCCAAACGGACCGAGAAATTTAACTGCATACGATTAAATTTTCTGGCTGTTTGTGTTGGTCTCAATACGCTTATCTTCATCTACATACAAATCCATGACGTTACCAACCACCACAGCAACACGCAAAATTGAATACACCCCTCCACATAGGTTTGTCTTCAGGAAGGATAACCTGCCGAAAAACTGAGCCAAATCCCACCAAGTGCCGATCCCAATATATTAGAAAAATTATAGGAATAAGAAGAAGATTATACCATTTCTGCTCAGCATTAAATGATGAGGTGATAATAAAATAACTGAGATATCTTGGAATTTATTGTGAGAAAATCAGCAGGGTAGCCCTTAAACTGATCGAATGCTTCATTTGCTTGTCTCCTTACCTTAGTATTACCGTAATCATGTTCAAGTTTGGAAGTAATTTCTTTCAAATTGCTAACTAGCAAGCATTTGAACTCTGTATGATAGCGCTCAAATATAACATCTAAGATTTCTTAATCTGCTTTAGTTTTACATTACTTTCTTTTCACACATTTAAAAGAAAACATGAAACGACGAGAAGTTCAGAATTTAGTAAAACTTTCACTTCACCTCGATACACGTAGGAAAATGACTTAAAATTAAAACGGAAAAGGATATTTCATCAGTAAATACTCATGTGGACGATGATGAAACTGCGCTCGGTAAGACGTACATGTTGTGAACCTGTTCTGAACACTGACATGAAATATAGTTCAGAGTAAGCTTTTACTACTCATGAAGGATTCAGTAAGTACCAACTACTATGAAAAATATGATATGCTAATGATGAATGGTTGTACAATTATATTTTGAATCATCCAATCAATTTCAGGGCTTACGCATCATCATGAATGATTATGACTGCGTATGAGTGCACAATATAAATATGGAAATAAAAATCAGACCGCAGATTTATAATAAGAAAGGAATGAATATTCGGAAATATTGTAATGAAGAATTACCGTACTTTTGTGCACAATGCATTATTTACTTGGCTATCACACACCGTGTATGGCCCACTAGAGAATACGCGTTATTGCCCTTCAGAGCGATCTCTACCTCTGCACTTCGCTGATTACCCTCGAGTATAAAAACAAATGACAGTGCCACCTGATGGGGAGCAGCAATGAAAATGAAGTACGTGTTTAATGACACCCATCAGTTTGTTGAACGTCAAATTGCGTAAAATACTGGGAATCTGGGTACAGTTATCATTGAATATAACTTGCTTAGAAGTAGTAACATCGAGGGTTACCTGGGTAGAGTTCATATGCCAACTGGGAACCCTCAGAAGTTCAGCATGTGATAAATACACCACTTCTAACTTAAATATTGTAATGAACACTCTTCATATAGCATCCAAACAAGAAATGAAAAATCTATTATTTAAATTACGCACAGGATACCGAAATGAGAAACCCAAAAGTATGTAGGCGATGAGTCACGGAGTTATCTGCATACATTCAAGAAATAGTGGGTTCAAACCCCACTGTTGGCAGCCCTAAAGATGGATTTCCGTGGTCTCCCATTTTCACACCAGGCGAATGCTGGGGCTGTACTTTAATTAAGGCCCCAGTCTTTTCCTTCTCACTTGTAGATATTTCTTATCCCATCGTCGCCGTAGGATCTATCTGTGTCGGTGCGTCGTAATGAAAAGTGTATAAATGTATACTGTAGATAGCGTAAGGATCAGTATAATGTGCAATCGATCACAATTTCACATTCAATTAAAACATCATTGAACAACTCAAGAATTGGAGCTTAGTTCGTAATAATATGAAACATGAAACGTGAACATCACAATTACATCTTGTATATCTTGCTACGCAATTTTTGAAACAATCTTTATGATGGTGTTCCTTCTTTTCGTTTCGTTACTTTGGTGGTTGATCAATCTGTCCCGTAATTGACGTGATCAAGTTAAGCATCTATTTTTCTTCGTTTTCCCTGCAGTATAAATACTTTTCGTTTGTTTATTTCAATACAGTTCTCCTAAATTACAACATCCATAGAGTTTCCAGGCACATTTTCCAAGAAGTCTATCATGTATGTTATTAAAAGACAACAAACTTTATTTTCGTCTGCTTGACTCTTAGTACAATGATTCACTTTCACCAAACCGATAACATTTTTTTACTGCAGAAATATATGAATAAATTGTTGCGTTAGATACTGGTATTCTTCAAACAAAGGTAGGTGAACAAGGCGGTATTAAAATGGTACATTTTTGCTTTCAGAGGACGACTATGCATCAATTGGATCATTTATTTTCCCGTCTGAATTTTTACGTGAAAACTGGTTGTACTCGGAAAACCACGCTTTCTGTTCGGAGATGCATACGTGCTTTCAGATTATCCCAATAATTTCGGGTGGCTAGAGTCACATTGGCACATTCTTTGTGTTTCGGTAGGGATTTTAGGCCAGATGCCCTTTTTTGACGCCGTGTGATATATCAATACCCGGTCTTGGAAAGCAATAATAACGCCCGAGGGGACTCATAGTGCTTACCACACGACACTAATAATCTGTAGGACTTCGGGTTGAGCAGTGGTCACTTGGTAGGCCTAGGCCCATCGGGGCCCTTGCGCCATGGGGTTTGGTTTTGGATATATCAATATGGAGTTATCATAATCAGCATCATCATAACTTGAAAAATATCAGTGAGAACTATTTTTAATAACAGAAAGGAACAGCACTCATAGAAGAATGTTTATTAAGAGGAGATAAAAGTCAGGTAATAAAATGATACAGGGATGAGACATGTCCACATAAATCGGCGTAGACGATATGGTCTTGAATAACTACCTCTAAGAGATATGAAATTGTCCACAGAGTGCAAGTCGAGGAGAAGAAACTGATGGTTATTCGTTATACTTAATTACTTAAAGGAGAAAGGCGTGATGCAAGAGAAGACGCAGAACTATTGAGTTGTCTAGAAAGTACAGACCTAGGCAGAAATGAAGATGATATCATGATTTTTATTAGATCATATGTACTCATCAAACCATCCTGAATTCCATTTTATACTGTTTGATGATATGTTCGAAATTTCTACAATTCCCCCGTCCCCCTGTAAATCTGAGTAGACAAGGGGACAGGGAGGTCCTCCAGGTGCTGCTTGACACCGCCAAAGACATCGAATAAATTCCTGTCCACATAGTACAGGAATTGTAATTCTTCAGGGACGCAAAGTCTAACTTGGATGGTGGAATGACTGATAAAAAATAGTAAATACTGGCTAGCCTATTATGTGCCATTTCTTGAAAGTGATCTAATAGGCATGGAGTTTCATACTTGCTGCCGGTTCTAGTCTCCTATGTAGCTGCATTTTCAGTTAATGTACGCTTAAGACACGCTAATATGGTGTCATTGCATGGGACTAATTTCTAGCAAATGACACTGGAGTTCTACAAATATTAAGAAAAGTCTGTTCTGGTAGGAATATTCCTCTTCAATATTTGTTCAACACCTGGACTCCAATTTCTTCTCTGCACTGTATGCTTAATTTCCCATTAATTACTTTCGTTGCCTATTAAAACTATAGGTATTTTAGAAGGAGTATTGGCTCATGCAGTTCTTATCTGTCACGCAAACATATTCTTGAACGTACATATAGAGTAACACGAGTGTTTATACATAAAATATTCTCAAAACAATTCAGTCGATTCAACAACCCAGCAGCCACTAAGGGAAACACGGGCAGCTATTAATTTGTGATCAGAAATTTTCAGAATAAAATGTTTGTATACGGATTAAAACACCTAAATCTACCACCGCGAATATTTCTGAAATGAAAGCAATTGATTCGCTGTTCTCAGTGTACTTATAGGGGCTCACCAATTTAGTCCATACAGCGATTCAAAGACGCTTGGCAATTGTTTTTAATGGATTTCTATTAGCACATAGATGTTAAACGTTGAGACGATTATAATCACAATGAATTTTGTTCCAGAGTCTTAATGCAAATAGTGCATGAAATATAGTACTGTCTGCGGTCTGCTCGAGTTGACCTGTCCCTCGTATAAAACTGGTATGTGAGCCTACCTCGCCCGACTGTGTAAGTTTACCAGTTGTGTTCAAAATGAAGGCAACCACAATATATGCTTCCAGTATTTCAAGCAAAGATAGATTTGTGTCAAATCAGGAAAACCGGCCGGCCAGCTTACAGGTCCTGTCCGCACAATTAAGCGATCGGGGAGCATCTGTTGAAGACAAGATGGTAATTCGTCTTGCACTATGAGCTGAGCACCCAAAATGCTAATACCACATGTCCCTTCTCGAATCCAACGGAATGTTCTCTAACATCTACTGTTCCCAAGCACATGTTTAAATTTCATGGATGTTGATATTCCACTTGTCGAAGCAAATGGGAATTGGTTACTAACATATAGTTCATGGTTCTAAGATTTACCTCATCACTTGGCGAAGCAAGTGCGAATTGGTTACCGGCCAATGGTGCACAGTTCTAAGATTTATCTGACCACGATTTTTTTACCGTTACTTCTTCTGTGAAGAAGATACATGGCAACTCCGGTGTGCCATGTCCTGATATTTATTTACGAAAATCGATACGATTATGAAAATCACTTCCGGGTTGAGTGACTCAGACGGTTGATGCGCTGGCCTTCTGACTCCAACTTGGCAGGTTCGATCCTGGCTCAGTGCGGTGGTATTTGAAGGTGCTCAAATACGTCAGCCTCGTGTCGGTAATTTACTGGTACGTAAAAGAACTCCTACAGGAGTAAATTCCGGCACCTCGGCGTATCCGAAAACCCGTAAAAGTCGTTAGTGGGATGTAGAGCAAGTAACATTATTATTATTATTATTATTATTATTATTATTATTATTATTATTATTATTATTATTATTATTAAAGTAAGTTTAATTAAAAGCATAAAATTTAACTAATTTTATCTCACAATATCATCAGAAACTCGTTTGATAATTTTAAAGAAGAGAAACTGTTTAACGAAATATACAAACGGAAATGATCTTATCTCACAAATTCAAAAGGGATTCTATGTTTGAAATTTAGCACAAACAAGTGTATTATCTCACATAATCCAAACAATTGTTTTGTCTTTTTGAATTTAACACAATCTTCTTCATCTCTTTGAAGTGGGTAGTTACGCTGGAAAAATATTTTGCGCTGATTGGATTCATAACTTAGCTTAGAAAATTGTATCTGGTATGCATTATCTTTTTTTTTTGATTTATTATGGTTCATTACTGAAAATATTTTCCCCCAAACATACATCAAGCCATATATTGCAGCCTGTGTATGTAGCCGTGGGAACACTTGCTGGGCCAAATGTTCATGAAATCGTAGAAGATCTCTTGTAGAATGGTACCGATCTTTAAGGATTGTATGGCACTGTAACCAGATCAACTCCCTGTGGTAGCTGGCTGCTGCTTATTCAGACACAATGGAAAGGGTCAAAAAACCAGCGCCTCAACCGCCTGAGCACTTCAGCCCGGCTAAACTTCCTTTATTTAAATTTATGTTAAATGTGAAATTATTGAAATTCAATTATTGTTTTAGTGGGTTAAAATATAATTTACGTTTATATCTTGGTAGAATAATTACCTTTGTTTACAAAATATGTTCAAATCGGAAATGATGAAATTTTGTTTTGATTTTGAGAAACAAAATATCTTTTACGAATAATCAAACACCCTTGTTTAAATATTTAAGTTTCGTTTGTTTTTAAATGTCAGTTAAGTTCACGATATGATTATGATGGGAATGTTAGGCGGGACAGTCATTCCAACGTTGCCCTTTGGGGTGAACACGTGCCTGACAGTGCTGTTCAGTTACTCCGTCATATCCATGTCGCTCAGGGCAGTTGCTCCGCTCACTTGCAGGTTAGCTGCCCGGAGCCGCCCGTTGAGTAGTTGAACTGTAAAGGTATGAACTACACAATATTGTAAGTTCGTATACGCCTTAGCAGCTAGCATCAAGGTTTCCCAAGCTATCAGCGACTCGTGACCTCAACACCCTTTCCTACTTCCTGACCATCCTCGCACACACCATCAAACGGCACACCCACTCGTTCACGGAAGGTGCTACGCGGATCCCGACGACTTACGGAGCCTAACGTCGGGATCCTCATTCACGAACTGGGATAAGAAATATCACCTTTCAACTTAGCTGTGACTATTATTGCTGTTAGAATTATAATTACGACTATAATTATTTATTATTATGTACAATTTGTTTACGTCGCACCGACACACTTTGGTTTTATGGTGACGATGGGATAGGAATGGGCTAGGATTGGGAAAGAAGTGGTAGTGGACTTAATTAAGGTACAGCCTCAGCATTTTCCTGGTGTGATAATGGGAAACCGCGGAAAACCACCATCCGGTCTGCCGACAAACAGGGTTAGAATCCATTATGTCCCGAATACAATCTGATGGCTACGTGACCAAAACCGCGCATTTCTTATTGTTCATGATGATGTTAGTTGTTTAAGTGGGCCTAACAGTTAGGTCATCGAACCCTAATGGTACGAGATGCAACGAAATGAAAATGAAACCTTCAACATTTATCCACTGACTAGAATGGATTCTAAAACGAATGATGATGAGAAAATGATCTTGAAGCCTAAACAACCAGTAGATCCAATTTACAATGCCTTAGTTACTTTTTTTTCCTTTTTGCTAGTTGCTTTACGTCGCACCGACACAGATAGGTCTTATGGCGACGATACCTTTGTTACAGGTATGATGCTTATTATCTAAAGCGGTCCGAAATCCAGGTCACCGGCCCCTCTTAATGGTATTAATCACCGTTAAATCAGAACCATAGTCTTCCTCCTGTAGTGGTAGTAATCACGGGTAACGCAGACTCATGGTGGTCTTTCAAGTGTAGTAATGCAGACCCATGGTATGACACACATAACGACAACACTCGCAGGTAACAAGAACCCATGGTGTTCCTCACATAACGGCACTACTCGAAAACAACGTAGAGTAGACCCATGGTGTTCCCCAGTGTGGGTCTAACCACGGGCGCCGGCAATATCCGTGGTCTTCCTCACATAAAGGTACTAAGAACAGGCAACGTATAATTATGGTGTTTCTCACATAGTGGTACTAATCATACGCAATGAAGAACCACTTTGTTTCACACATTACGGTACCACCCATAGGCAACACAGACCCATGGTGTTTCTCACATAATGGTACTAATCACGGGCGATGTACAAACCCATGGTGTTCCTCACATAGTGGTACTAATCACGGGGGATGCACAAACCCATGGTGTTCCTCACATAGTGGAACCAATCATGAGCGATGCACAAACCTATGGTGTTCCTCATATGGTGGTACTAATCACGGGCGATGCACAAACCCATGGTGTTCCTCACATCGTGGTACTAATCACTGGCGATGCACAACCCATGGTGTTCCTCACATAGTGGAACTAATTACGGGTGATGCAAAAAACCCATGGTGTTCCTCATATAGTGGTACTAATCACGGGCGATGCACAAACCCATGGTGTTCCTCACATAGTGGTACTAATCACGGGTGATGCACAAACCCATGGTGTTCCTCACATCGTGGTACTAATCACTGGCGATGCACAACCCATGGTGTTCCTCACATAGTGGAACTAATTACGGGTGATGCACAAACCCATGGTGTTCCTCACATAGTGGAATTAATCACGGCCCATGCACAAACCCATGGTGTTCCTCACATAGTGGAACTCATCACGGGCGATTCACAAACACATGGTGTTCCTCACATAGTGGTACTAATCACGGGCGATGCACAAACCCATGGTGTTGCTCACATAGTGGAACTAATCACGGGCCATGCACAAACCCATGGTGTCCCTCACATAATTGAACTAATCACAGATGATGATCAAACCCATGGTGTCCCTCACATAATTGAACTAATCACAGACGATGATCAAACCCATGGTGTTCCTCACATAGTGGAACTAATCACGGGCGATGCACAAACCCACGGTGTTCCTCACATAGTGGTACTAATCACTGGCAATGCACAAACCCATGGTGTTCCTCACATAGTGGTACTAACCACGGGCAATGCACAAACCCATGGTGTTCCTCACAAAGCGGTACCAATCACGGGGGATGCACAAACCCATGGTGCTCCTCACATGGTGGAACCAATCACGGGCGATGCACAAACCTAAGGTGTTCCTCATATGGTGGTACTAATCACGGGCGATGCAAAAACCCATGGTGTTCCTCACATAGTGGTACTAATCACTGGCGATGCACAACCCATGGTGTTCCTCACATAGTGGAACTAATCACGGGTGATGCACAAACCCATGGTGTTCCTCACATAGTGGAACTAATCACGGGCGATGTACAAACCCATGGTGTTCCTCACATAGTGGCACTAATCACTGGCGATGCACAAACCCATGGTGTTCCTCGCATAGTGGTACTAATCACGGGCGATGCACAAACCCATGGTGTTCCTCACATAGTGGAACTAATCACAGAGGATGCACAAACCCATGGTGTTGCCCACATAGCGGAACTAATCACAGGCAACGTAGAGTCATGGTGTTCCCCATATAGTCGTGCTACTCATAGGTAACGCAGACCCCATTCCGAACACAGTGGAACCAACACTGTCGAGTGCAGTACTCGGCATCTACTCTCGCAAGACGCCAGTCTATACAACCGAGCACCACGGTGGAATGTCCACACGGTTGTACTAATCACAGGCAACGCTCAAATCTGTGGTATGCCTCACATAATGGTACTACTCCTAGGTTAGCCCTAAGGTGTTCCTCATATGGTGGTACTGATCGCAAGTAACGTCCACTCATGATGTTCCTCACGTAATGGGACTTAGCACAAGTAGTCTCATGGTTCTTATTTCATCACCCCTTGTTGACCCCTTTTAGTCGCAACTTACGACAGGCAGGGGATACCGTGGGTGTATTTTTCATCTGTGTCCCTCCCCCACGGGGTATTATTATTATTATTATTATTATTATTATTATTATTATTATTATTATTATTATTATTATTATTATTAAAATTTGTAATATCGTTATTATACCATAATTTAGTCTGTTTATACTTAAAATTATTTCACAATAACTTCAATTTTATCAGTTTCTTATAGTTGTTAACTTGGTTTAGTGTAAGAGAAAGCTTTAATGCCTTAACTACGCCAAATAAATCAAGCCAAAAAGCTAAATAAATAACTAACTGAATAAGTAAATAAATAAATCTGTTACGGAAGGTACACCCACCCTGTTCATTCAAATGAAGCACCTTGGAGAATGCCATCTACAAACTAAAACGCGCAACAACTAATACAAGAAGTTTTCTCTACATATATCTCTACTAAAAACTTATGTTATGCCCTATGGTGTGAAGAGGAACAATTAAAATTCTAAAGTAATTTTTCATTCTAAGGTTTACCACACTGAATTGATTATTCTTTTTTGGTGTGTTAAAGTTTACAGTACTTCTACCGCTTCCCGCCAACTTAAGATATTGGCCAATAGAAAAGTTTGTATGTTTATTTTTCATCCAATCGACGTTGTCTGTCATTTATTTAATTGACCAATAAAAATTGGGGGCGTGTCGGGCCTTTGTCCAGAGTTTTCCGGAACTTTCCTCTCGGGTATAAAAGCTGGCAGATTTTTCGACCAGGGTGTTTTTTTGATCGCTCCAGTCTAGTGTGTGTGTTTATAAAGGAGGCGGGGTGCCTCGTCCATCATCGAGTAGTCCATCTGCTCAAGTTAATGGCAGTCTTGGTTTAACTAAGTGATAGTTTTCTGACAGCTAGCTCGAGAAGAAGTTTTCCGAACTTTAATAATGTAATTTCAATCTTCTATAACGTAAATTTCAAATTTTTAAATTTCAAACTTATAATGTAAATCTCAAAGAAACGAAAGGAACTTAAACGCAATGAGGGAATAGAGAGTGCGCTACACTTTCGTGTTACCTACCTATTTGATTCTGAGGTGAATATGACTTTGTAACTGTTTTCTGCTTTTAACCTTCGTAACTGAAATATTTTCTCCATCTAGTCACCTCAGTATCATGAGAGTAGCACCAGTAACCTCGGGCCATGAGCCCAAATAGAGTTTTAAGCTTTTCATTGCAAATTTCAAGGAGCAACAAATTAATCTAAAGGGCCACCTAATCGATACATTATTTCTTTTGCCTTTGGCAAACTTAAAAATACATTAACAAACACAGTACATATTTCGACCACTTAGTGGTCATCTTCAGCCGTATATAAAAATCTTAGATGATAACATTTAAAAGCAAGCACATTGGATCTTAAAACTATGTCCCATGGGAATCTAAAAACTATTGTTCTAGATGCTTTAAATGAAATGGAAGATGTGGGGGGGGGGGTTGGGGGTAAGGAGATTTATGTGAATGATACTTAAATTACAGTATCGTTTATAATTGTGTTTAAAAACTTAAATGATGAAAAACATATTTAAAATATTTAAAAGTGTCTATGGTAAAATTCTTTTTGATAACATTAGGTGGCGTGAATAAAAAGTTTGTGTTCGTAATAATCTTCAGGCATTTGTGATAAAATAATAACTTAATTAAAATTCGCGTCTGTGGTGATGTTAAACACTTTGTTTTTAATAACCATACTTTAAAATATTCTAAAGTGTCTATGGTAAGGCACTTATTCAAAAAACACTTGTGCTTGAATGAAAGTTTATGTCATATGCACCAGTCTTCAGGTATTTGTTGTTTATATTTAATAACTTCCTTGAGTGATATTCTTGTGGTTAAAAGGCCGTGTTGACTGTTTAACTTCCGAGAATTGCTCTGCGGAATGTGATAAAAGAAATTGCGTTAGTCGTTTAACTTGCCAAAACCCTGTGGTGGCTTCTGTTATATAAAATGGCGATCTGATTCGGGCAGCTAGCCTCGCGATCTTATCTGGCAAATGTTTAATCCACGTTGCCTTGGAGAACTGCCTTCGTGCACGACGTAGTGTGATAGCGGTGTGGTCACCACAAGAATATCACTCAAGGAAGTTATTAAATATAAACAACAAATACCTGAAGACTGGTGCATATGACATAAACTTTCATTCAAGCACAAGTGTTTTTTGAATAAGTGCCTTACCATAGACATTTTAGAATATTTTAAAGTATGTTTATTAAAAACAAAGTGTTTAACATCACCACAGACGCGAATTTTAATTAAGTTATTATTTTCTCACAAATACCTGAAGATTATTACAAACACAAACTTTTTATTCACGCCACCTAATCTTATCAAAAATAATTTTACCATAGACACTTTTAAATACACTGACTGACGGAGCAAATGCAACACCAAGGAGGAGTGGTTCGAAAGGGATGAAAGTTGGGGAAAAAACAGAGACGGCACGGACGAATAATTGATGTTTATTTCAAACCGATATGCAGGTTACACAATGCGCACGGCATCGACTCAGTAGGATGTGGGACCACCGCGAGCGGCGATGCACGCAGAAACACGTCGAGGTACAGAGTCAATAAGAGTGCGGATGGTGTCCTGAGGGATGGTTCTCCATTCTCTGTCAACCATTTGCCACAGTTGGTCGTCCGTACGAGGCTGGGGCAGAGTTTGCAAACGGCGTCCAATGAGATCCCACACGTGTTCGATTGGTGAGAGATCCGGAGAGTACGCTGGCCACGGAAGCATCTGTACACCTCGTAGAGCCTGTTGGGAGATGCGAGCAGTGTGTGGGTGGGCATTATCCTGCTGAAACAGAGCATTGGGCAGCCCCTGAAGGTACGGGAGTGCCACCGGCCGCAGCACATGCTGCAGGTAGCGGTGGGCATTTAACGTGCCTTGAATACGCACTAGAGGTGACGTGGAATCATACGAAATAGCGCCCCAAACCATGATGCCGCATTGTCTAGCGGTAGGGCGCTCCACAGTTACTGCCGGATTTGACCTTTCTCCACGCCGACGCCACACTCGTCTGCGGTGACTATCATTGACAGAACAGAAGCGTGACTCATCGGAGAACACGACGTTCCGCCATTCCCTCATCCAAGTCGCTCTAGCCCGGCACCATGCCAGGCGTGCACGTCTATGCTGTGGAGTCAATGGTAGTCTTCTGAGCGGGCGCCGGGAGTGCAGGCCTCCTTCAACCAATCGACGGGAAATTGTTCTGGTCGATATTGGAACAGCCAGGGTGTCTTGCACATGCTGAAGAATGGCGGTTGACGTGGATTGCGGGGCTGCCACCGCTTGGCGGCGGATGCGCCGATCCTCGCGTGCTGACGTCACTCGGGCTGCGCCTGGACCCCTCGCACGTGCCACATGTCCCTGCGCCAACCATCTTCGCCACAGGCGCTGCACCGTGGACACATCCCTATGGGTATCGGCTGCGATTTGACGAAGCGACCAACCTGCCCTTCTCAGCCCGATCACCATACCCCTCGTAAAGTCGTCTGTCTGCTGGAAATGCCTCCGTTGACGGCGGCCTGGCATTCTTAGCTATACACGTGTCCTGTGGCACACGACAACACGTTCTACAATGACTGTCGGCTGAGAAATCACGGTACGAAGTGGGCCATTCGCCAACGCCGTGTCCCATTTATCGTTCGCTACGTGCGCAGCACAGCGGCGCATTTCACATCATGAGCATACCTCAGTGACGTCAGTCTACCCTGCAATTGGCATAAAGTTCTGACCACTCCTTCTTGGTGTTGCATTTGCTCTGTCAGTCAGTGTATTTTAAATATGTTTTCATCATTTAAGTTATTAAACACAATTATAAACGATACTGTAATTTAAGTATCATTCACATAAATCTCCTAACCCCCAACCCCCCCCCCCCATCTTCCATTTCATTTAAAGCATCTAGAACAATAGTTTTTAGATTCCCATGGGATATAGTTTTAAGATCCAATGTGCTTGCTTTTAAATGTTATCATCTAAGATTTTTTATATACAGCTGAAGATGACCACTAAGTGGGCGAAACATGTACTGTGTTTGTTAATGTATTTTTAAGTTTGCCAAAGGCAAAAGAAATAAAGTATCGATTAGGTGGCCCTTTAGATTAATTTGTTGATTATATTCATCGATACGGCCATGAAGTGGACAGCTTGCAATTTCAAGGAGCGCAAATGTCCGCCTCCACACTATTTTGATTTTTCGGCCAGTTACAGTAACCTATTGTTTTCACACAGGACCCGGTAGAATGGGTATTCAATACCCCTATGAAATTCGATTTCATTCCTTTTATGTTAAGATGTTAGACTGTTGAGCATACTAGACAGTGAATACTGCTCGCAGTGCTGGATGAAGGTGTTTGGAGGCCCTGGGCTATTTAAAAATGTGGGGCCCCTTCTTCGTAACATCACGTAAGACTAGCATACTGAAGTCGTTAGAGAACTACTTGCACTTAAATTAATGAATAGGGAAGTATTGAAATAGACTAAAATTTTTCTTTATTTTTCATGTTAATATTTCACAATGCCAAAACATATTTTACATTTGTCTCATCATCACTCTGAAATCGACATATAAACAGAACTTACGTTTTTTGGCACCGCTAGGATATTTTCTATCCATTTTACAAAAACATTACAGTTGTAACTTATAATGGTTCAATAATCAGAGGTGAAGTGGAAGTTCTCTTCCTGATGCAAAGATATAGTATAGCATGCGCATTCCACCATGCTTCCCCTGTCCCCTCCCGCTCACTTCCTAGACCTCTTCACCCCCTTCCCTCTCTGCCCGTACTCGCAAGCTGCCAGATTTAAATTTTCGTCAACAATAACCTTTACAATAATTACAGTGCGTAAGTAGCGAGGATTCGTGTCTCCGGACGGTAACTGATTCTAGCAGTGATGAAATACTAACGCGGACAACTGGTAAGAAGGAAGGAAGAGTGCGTGTTCGATATTTTGCGAGCGTAAATATTCATATACATGCACGTAGGTGGAGCAGCAGGTCTTTTTATACAATTTTAGGTTCGGCCAAGGGCCGGGGCCCCTTGGCATGCGGGGCCCGGAGCTCCAGCCCCTTTAGCCCCCCTCTTAATCCGGCCCTGACTGCTCGAATTTGTAAAATGTAGGTTGTGCCTTTGATAGGCCTGAAAGTTAAAGGTAAATTTTTTATACAGCATGGAAGCTCTTTCTACTAACGTAGAGATGTTAATGTAAATATTGAAAGGTGCCTTTGTAAGGCTGGAAAAGTGTAATGTTTGGAGAGTAGACTCCTAGATAAAGGTGCCCTTTTAAGAGTGTACATTTGAATACTATATTGCTACTACTGCTGCCTGGCCGAGGCGGTAAAGGCATGCTCGGTTCGCCCGGAAGGACGTGGGTTCGAATTCCCGTCAGGAAGTCGTAAAATTTAAGATACGAGATTTCCACTTCCGGAGGTGCATATGGCCCTGGGGTTCACTCAGCCTACACCAATAATGAGCACCAGGTTAATTCCTGGGGGCAAAGGCGGCCGGGCGTAGAGCTAAGCACTCTACCCCATCACGTGTCGCGGTTAACAATGGTGGAAGCCTTTACCTTCCACTCCTCCAAGGGCCTTCATGGCCTGTACGGAAGTGACTTTTGTTTTTTTGACTACTGATGTAAAAGAAATTGGAAGACCCGTCTCCTTGACTGTTTGTTGAAAGGAGCCTCAGCGCTCATGGAGAATGTATAATTTGGGAGCTTCAAGCTCAAAGTTGTTAATTAACTTTCTAAATTGTTATCCCGTCTTATGGACTTTTGTAGCTGAACTGTTAAAATTCAAGATACTAAAAAAACCAAAAATAGCAGAGAAAGAAAATATAGCTATAATTTATGAGTTTTAAAATTAATCTTCTGATTTTCTTATATCGACTCATTCATGCCCGCACCTTCTTTCACCTCTGTAATCCACAAAAACACCGTAACAAAATCAATGAATAAAAATACATACATACATGGATACACGTCTCCTCAGTGCATGCAAGGTTATCTATGATACATGTACCATTGAAGTTTGAAGTTATCACCGGATTATCCGGCAATCCTACAACATGGGGTATCCGTTGCACAGGAATGGAATTAAATATCACACACATATCGGACGGAATATGAACCATAGTATGCGATGGAGCCAGAACACAGCCGTGGTCCATTCGCTCCACCATTCGTGCAATAGCCGAGCAGAATGAAATATGATATATTTTCATTAGACTATCCACCAAACAATTTATTTCTCCTTTATATATTTTAATGATGCTGACCAGGACAATGTAAAACACAATATTTACCAAGTTGTAATCCAACAATCAGAGTAATATTAATTACATTTTTCTTATTATTTCCATGCAATACCCGTAACATTATCCAATTACAAACTTTGGTGCATAGAGTTCATTACTTTGGCAAGGGTTGTAGGAAAGTGTTGGAAATGGTGTATAGTTTTGTAGAGGAAATAGAACGACAAATTGAATGTGAGTCATTTACGGATTTAGATCGATGTTCACTACTTTAGAAACAGTATATGAATGATCTCATTCCGACTGTGTCAAAATTGTAGGCTAAAATCTCGGCCGATACCGGAGTTACTTTTGATATGAAGTCACAAATCTGAGGTTCTTCACGCATAAAACTACTGGCCATGCCCGTGATGTAAGCACCACATAAGCTGCTTTTGAAGTTGAGTTCATATCTTTCGGTAATAGCATACTTTACTGCCAGGCGGCCCCGTGGTGTAGGAGTAGCTTGCCTGCCTCTTACCCGAAGGACCCGGCTTCGATTCCCGACCCGGCCAGGCCATGGATTTTTACTTGGACCTGAGGGCTGGTTCGAGGTCCACTCAACCTACGTGATTGGAATTGAAGAGCTATCTGACGGTGAGATAGCGGTCCCGGTATAGAAAGCCACGAATAACGGCGGAGAGGATCCGTCGTGCTGACCACACGACACCTCGTAACCTGCAGGCCTTCGGGCTGAGCATCGGTCGCTTGGTAGTCATTCAAGGGCTGTAGTGCCACGGTTTTTTTGGGGGGGTATACTCTACTGCCAAAAGTTCATCATTGTGGGTTTCTCTTTCGATATCTGATTCACGTAATTTGACTGTCTTTCAGTTGTTGTGACAAACTTCCCACAATAATATTTATTCCACGGCACTAATTTGAGACATTTCAAAATACATTTACGCACTAATATTTACAGCATATTGCTTAAATGTGTATTTTTATACCACTGACTTTATGTCGCACCGACTCAGGCAGGGCTAAGTCTAGGAAGGAATCGAATGTAGCCTTAATGAAAGTACAACTCCAGGATTTGCCTGACGTAAACATGGGAAACCATGGAGACGAATCTTTTCAATTGCTGACAATGGAGTTCGAAACCACGACCTTCGGAATTCAAGTTTAAAATGTAACATGGCTGGAGACTCGTAGCCATATCGCTCTGTGATAAGCAGATGTTTTGTGTAATTTATGAAATAACCGACTTACTATAGCACAAAACGTACCGTATTTCTATGGATATCTGAGTGGTGAGCGGCTCCATATTCAGTGGAATTAATACACGGAACGATGATTATACACGAAGAAGGAAGCAAAGTAAAAACTAAAAGACTGATTTCTTAACTTCTAACAATAGACCAAAGAGACTTGCTATATTTAAGCGTAGTTCAAGAAAACTCCAACTTAATGTTCTTCGCTTTAAGTCCACTGTGATGTGCCTGGAGTGACGGGCTCGTAAAAATCCATGTCGGAAAATAAAATAGCGGTTGTAAAAATAGACGTGTCCCGTACTCAACAGCACATCCGTGTGAGTTTCTCACCCTCTCGCACACCATAAAAATGAGTGTTCGTTAATGTTTCAACGTTTCCCACATCAAGAGGCTATTAAGTAAGAATCCCGCCAAAAATTAACAGCTACTTGAGAGAAATAAGATTAGTTTTAATAAGTTACTAGAGATAGAATATAAAAACCATTACCACTCCAGACTTTCTTGACATAGCATTTAATATTAAGGGCAGACTCAACTAGCATTTTAACATTCTGCTAAGCCAATTTTCATCAAACATCCGCAAGTTGTTTGTAGTGGTTATAAGCTTATGGAAAAATGGTTCAACTAATTTCCGATTTATAATATACAGTATTTCAAATTTTTCTAAGCGATACTTACTAATACTTTTAAAATTTTTGAGGAATTTCTTGTGATAGTTATTCAGTTCATATGAATAACAATAGGTAACCCCATGGCACTACAGCCCTTGAAGGGCCTTGGCCTACCAAGCGACCGCTGCTCAGCCCGAAGGCCTGCAGATTACGAGGTGTCGTGTGGTCAGCACAACGAATCCTCTCGGCCGTTATTCTTGGCTTTCTAGACCGGGGCCGCTGTCACACCGTCAGATAGTTCATCAATTCTAATTACGAAGGCTGAGTGGACCTCAAACCAGCACTCAGGCCCAGGTAAAAATCGCTGACCTGGCAGGGAATCGAACCCGGGGCCTCCGGTTAAGAGGCAGGCACGCTACGCCTAGACAAAGAGGCTGGTGAATAACAGTAGGTATCATTTTCAAAATTTCCTGTTGTCAACATAGAAGATTATTTTTCTCTACGTTTTCAGATATTCTATTTCGTCTCCGCTTCATTCAGGCCTTGTTAAATATAACTAAAAAAGTAGTGGTTCCTCACCGATTCTGGATCCGCCAACTCCGCACGCCTCTGGGAGAGGCCATTGTCTCAGGAACGTGCTGAATAAGAGTGCATGCTTAACCTCACATGGACTCTTCTGAAAAGTAGGGCGGGTTGCTAAGAGCGCGCTCTAGCTCACATGACCCTACGCTGGCTACGTGTCCAGGCATAATCTTACAGACCTCGGGTTTGACCCCAGGTCTAAGGGTGCTAACCGTACATACACTAGTTCGAAGCCTAAAAGTACAACCTTAGCCTAAGAGACGCAAAAGTTATCACTGGGCTAACCACATAAGAGTGTAAGCTTAACTAACAGACTTCAAGTTCGATACGCTGGCAAACTCCATAAAAGTGCAGGCCTAGCGCTACGCTTACCACGCGTTAACCTAACTTAATCTTCAAGACTAACCGCAAAAGAATGTAAGCTTCACTTAACAGAATTTAAGTTCGACACGCAGAGTAACTGCACAAAATTGTAGGCTTAACCTCACTATATCCAGGCGTTGCACTAAACGGTTGCCCTTCCCTACACCATGCAGGTACGAAAATATGTTCGTGCTACCTGCATGCTAAAAGATTTTATGACCTATTTAAAAATCCCCTCCCCGAATGGAGATTGAACTTGATACTCACACTGAAGAGCTTAAAAGTAATTCAAACATCTAACTCTGAGTAAAGAAGAAATAACAGACTCGGGGTTTTGAGTCTGGAGGTCACTTGGACTTCGACCCACACAGAGATCCAACTTGGGACTCCCTAGAACAAAAGAAGAACTAATGCGGGACTAAAAACTGTCACTGTAGTTTCTCGGAAAAGTGTTAAAAGTAGTTAGTAGGACGTCAAGCTAATAACATTAATCAGAATATCTAACCCACACACAGATCGAGTCTAGGACTCCCTTGAACAAAATAAGAACGGACATCGAACTGGAACTTTATTAGACTGAAGCTCAGCATAACCAGTAATCGAACACTAGATTTTTTTGGACTGAAGACTAGTGTAACCTAACAGTATAACCCGTTACAGATAAAGCAATCCTGAAAAAGTACTATGAAGCGAACAATGTCACGTCCCAGCAAAATTATTTCTACAGTGAGCTAGGTTAACTAACCTAGCAAGCGAACTTTTCCTTTAGAATTTTTATGCATTTAGCCAGGTGCTCGTACATGTCTTCGTCCCTGTCTGCGTGTGGAAAGAATATGCATTCGTTTGAACTTCGGATTGCTACATAAAGTCGGGGGCTATCAACAGTGTGTTTGTTATTACTCATCAGGGAGCTCGTCGTAAATACTTGATAAGCTACGTTCTTCTTCTTCTCCTTCTGCTTCTTTTCCTTCTTCTTCTTATTATTATTACTGAATAATACTCCATGTTCTTAACATTTCGACTAGGACTGACTCTTTACTGTTATGTCAAATCTCTAGTGATGAATTGTAGTTCTCGTTGTAACTTCAGCTTGCAACTATGCCCGACCTTTATTGGTGAATTCTTAGTTTCTTCCTATTTTAGCTTTGCAACTATGTTTTTAATACATACACTTACGTTTAATCTCTGTTGATGAATAGTTGTTATTTTGTAACTTCAAACTTGCAATTATGTCCGTCCTTTATTGGTCAGCTCTTAATTTCTTCAAATTTTAACTTTCCAACTTTGGTTTGGATTCAATTCCACTGCCTAACATTTCGAGTGACTACATAGCTGATCTATTTGGATTCAAACTAGAAACCTAGAGTATAGTCTCATCAGATTGATATTATGCCAGACTGAGTGGCTCACACGCTGGAATATGGACATTCTAAGGCAAATTTGGTGGGTTCGAACCTTTCTCAGACGGTAGTATTTGAAGGTACTTACATGTGACAGTCTCGTGTTGGTAGATGGGACAATATTCCGTCACCTCTGTGTCTCCGATAGACCGCAAAAATAGTTAGGCGACGTAAAACGAACAACTTAATTATTATAATTTACCCCCAGGTATTTTATAGGCAAAATTTTGGTCTGCAGTGCCAAATGGACTTTGTCCCATCCTTCAGAATTTGAACCAACGATCTTGTAATTGAGAAACAGACACACTACCACTGATATACAGACGAGATGCATGTCTACACCTTAGTCCCGTTTCTTAATTCACGGTCGGGTATAAGGCGAGATGAATGTATATGGCATGTTTTACGGCCGGATGCCCTTCCTGACGCCAACCCCAGTTGAGAAGCTAATGAAGATTAAATGAATTATGGTGAATGAAATTGGGTAAGAAGGTGGAAGTGTTAAGCTGTGGCCTACGAATAGGAACTTCCCTGACATTTTCCCGGATGTGAAAATGTTAAACCAACGAAAACCATTCTCAGGACAGGCAACGGCGGGTTTCGAAGCCACGCGTCTCCCGAATGCAGCCATATTATTTAATACTCTCGACCACTCCGCTCGGTAATCTACAGACGGAGATGAAATGTGACAATACTAGCAATAATCGTTAAATCATCTATTGAGGTGGTTTGAAGACCAGATTCTTCAGGTCAATGACTTGATTCATCACTACATTGGCAATTCACACTTAATTATATGTATTATTGAGAAGACATGAACTGCTGCAATAGAGATTCCCATTCCTTTTATACTTTTGGAGTTTATACGTAATCCTCAAATTTCAAGAACACGATAGATATGCAAGAAATACTAGACACGACATAAATGCAAATTAACAGCAACTTACTGAAAGGTTGTCATTGGCTCTTAAGGCCACATCACGGTACTTCGGTATTGTGGAGGAAGCTAACAGCTGATATTGCTCTGAACCCATCAACATAATTCAGTCTTCTCACTTATAATTTGCTAAGGAATGAGGGTCTCTCTCCCTCTTCCTTTCTCCTTCTCTCTCCCTCTCTCTCTCCTTTCTCCTCTTTACATATCAATTCCAGCACGACTTGTCACCTTCAAGTCTAGATTCAAATTCCCGCATACATTAGTGTCAACGCGGATCTCGAATATTATGTCGAATTGAGGAAGTCAAAGTTTTACTGAGTGCTTCCGCAGTAAGGCACGTAGCATACTAATAGGTGATGTGTTGATTTACCACCTATCTTCTTGGTAACATGGCAGTATAACATCTTTCTTCCCTCTTCTCCTTCTGCTTATGCAGGGTATTTTAACTGCATTCATGAAGACATGCAAGACGTCTTCTTCCACTTAGATACGAACACGAAAATTTTACCTTTTCAGATTTATACAGAGGGTGAGTCAGGAAGAACGTTGCCATTATGGAGATCTAACAACACATGCATTCGATTTCTAGCCTTGATTTTTAAGCCTTTTGCTTTTTTACGATATTTTGAGTCCTGCCGACACACATAGGTCTTATGGCGACGATGAGACAGAAAAGCGTAGGAGCGGAAAGGAAAATACCGTGTCTTGATTAAGGTACAGCCCCAGAATGTGCCTGGTGTGAAAATGGGAAAAATCATCGCCATAAGACCTATCTCTGTCGGTGCGGCCGTAAAGGGAATTGTTAAAATAATTGGGAAGACGCTGAAAACCATCTTCGGGGCTGCCAACAATGGAGTTCGAACCCACCATCTGCCGAATGCAAGCTGACAGATAAATGAATAAACTTACGCGGCCACTCGCTCCGTGCAGCCGAAATTAGAAACCATTTGAGTGGTTTAAATGTTTCCTTGCAAGGCAAAAATATGTTGTTTGGTTATGTGGGATAAAATTTCGTTCTTTTAGGATGGAACTGAAATTTATTGCTCAATGAACAATTACAGGAGAAATATTTTGAATAATTCCCATGTTTAAAACTATGTGACTTGTCCGATTGCAACACCCGTAGTTACTGTGAGGGACTTAAATAAATCAACCATGGCTTAGAAATAAATACAAGACGAAATTTTGTGTAATTTTTGAGAACGCTTCAGAAGTTTCAAAGACAACTAATGGAGCTTCAGTGCAACACAACTTTCAAGGATGGCATGTGCTGCACTGGCATGGGAGCGGCTTGTACTGTACACAAGGCTGTTCCAAGTGGGCAGCCCCGTGCTTGGCCCGTGACAGCCCACGGCTGTCTGGGCTGAGAGTGAACCCTCAAGGGGAGAGTGGAGAAAGGGGAGTGAGGTGCATGAGACAGGAAAGAAATTAATGAATTACCAAAATCAGCCTTCATAAAAATTATCCAACAAAATGCTTCTTTTCCTACAGTTTGGAGAAAACAGTTTGAGCTAAGATTGCCAGCTTTAACCCTCGTGTGCTGGTGGAAGTCAAACGTGAGCTCCCTCACTTGCCAGCTGCAAAGACTGATCAGACAGGCATTAGTGGGGTGGCATCGAACTAGTGTCGTCTACAGTTAAACAGAACATACCACATATTATCAATACGTCGTGACTCATACCTATATATCACGACTTACTGATGCTGACTGACATCCAGTACGCGCGCCACGGTCCAACGGGTATAGTCTGGAATACGTAGGTACTGAATTTCTCCCAATTAAATAATTCTAGTTTGCCAGGGAAAACTGAGCAAAATAAGAGCGTAATCCTGCTTCCAACGCACCATCAGCCAAACCGGGTCTACTTTAATTCAGGTCTATGACAGATAATATATGCATATTCAGTCCTCAGCCTGAAGGCTGGTTGGATCCTCAACAGCTGCACCATTTGTTGTCATAGAGGGCCAAGGCATCAGTGAAGAGGCATGCTAGAGTAATGAGGAGCGAGGTAGTTCCACTTTGCTTTCCTCACTGAACCAGAAATTGCTATTACATATCAGTCTGCCAAGCCAACTGACTCACATGCACGCACCAACCGACCCTATGAGCAACATTTCCACACCATTCATGGCAAAGACTGGCTGCATAATGAATGCCATTACTAACATCGCTCATATATCAGTCACTTTCATATTGTTAAAGCCAAGGATATGACAGGGACAGAGCAATGAAAGTAACGACATTGCTCTAGAGGACATATTTCACTATAAACACTAGGACTTGCAACAAAAGCATATGACAGAAATGTGTTTTCGCAAAGTTATGTACACCCAAATACAGTAACTATTCGGCACGCCAACGTGCGGATACACGGAAACGCTTCTTATTACGAGATTTTATGGAATGCAAGGAGGTCGTCAGGAATGCTGTAATACCTATCCTTCATAGTTGTATTACACCAAAGCTTCATTTTTTCTCTTTGCAATTTGACTGAAGCCTGCTCAGAAGTTAAAGGCTCATGTGCTAGAAAGAACCAGAACTCAAAGTATAGCATAAAAAAGCTGTTTCGAATGTGAAGTCGCTCAAGAAAGGAATGAGCACATGCTATTGTATAAGTTCATCGAAGATGCACTTTTCTGAACAGGGTTTGTATCAACATGGAAGGTAAATTGTATTTTGAAAATAAGTTTGATAAAATATTAAATGCAAGGAACATTAAATTCCTTGAGCTAATTCTTTGTTCGAAGGACTATACAATATTCAAGCCTCTCATTGACTAGAATGTACATGCTAATTCTTTTCCAACACATTTATTAAGAAGTCTAACTTGTGATTCGGACATTATTTTATAGATGTATTCAGGTGAAACAGCAAACAGAAAGTCAGGAAGTAATGAAAAATAGTTCGACGCACAGGTGAAAAACAGGTTCACAATAAGAACTCAAACTTTCCTTAGCGTTGTCAGGGGGAAGAATGAAAATCTGCTTACAGCAGTTTATACTTTGACCGTGAAAGCAATCTGCCAATGCCCAAGGTACCCGACCAAATGTGTAATTAAAGTAGGTAATTAAAGCTCTATAATATCCGTCTCCATAGGTAATTGCTTAGCACGGTGGTCTTTGGTCCAAGGGATCCCGGATTCGATTACCGACTGGATAGGAAATTGTAGCTTTCACTAATGGGGGACTGGGTGTTTGCACCAACTTCAACATCAGAATAACTCATCGAGTGGTTCTCATCATTATACACGCGCAGGTCACCTATAGGGAGTCAACTCGAAAGACCTGCCCTAGGCCTCGGAGGCTGCATGCCGTCATTATCTTATCAAAAAATTTAGGGGTTCTGCTGTCATTTCCTTCGCCATATTTTGATATATTTATCCGTTCTAGGTCAACTCAAGTTCATATCAGTAGTTTTTAGCTTTCGTGTCTGTTTGCTTGTTTGTTTGTTCCATCATCACGCGTAAACGGCTGAATATATCTCAACCAAACATCATCTACTCATCCAGGAGCAGGTTTCGATTTGTATATAGCTTACAAATCACAGAAAAACAGGGTTTTATATAAAGACCGGAAGAGATTCCTTTAAACTGTATATTATATCTCGACCAAACTTCATATTTAGAGTCTACGTATTAATCAAGGAGCAGGCTTCAATTTGTATATCACTTAAATATCACTGAATAGACTGGGGGTTTATAGGAAGATCAGAAGAGGTTTCTTCATTTTTTCTTACACTCTTGATTATACGTAAATTGATATTTCACGTTACTGCACCGCAATTTCGTACGAAAACATTATTTTTACTTGTCGCATTAAACGCGTGAATAGAGCCAGTTTGCTTCGCATAAATTCCTGAAGGAAACATGTAGGTAATTCACTACCTATATTGGTCCCAAATCCATGTGTAACAATATGTCTTGTTTATTGATCTGTGAAACAGCCTACCGTTCTGATAGAATTATAGAGGTAACTAGCAATTGTACCCGTTCTTCGCGCGGGTAAGAATTTTCTCCAGTAAATCTGTATCATTAGTTTCGTGTTTTTTTCCTTTTTTTAAAATTTGAATTTATTGTGTTACAGCACAAAGAAATGGTTCACATGACCCTTTTAGGACGAGAACTGTTTCATTCACCATGTGAGGATTCAGATGAGGATGAAGTTGACGACTTTTACGAAGCACGAACTGACATCGTAGAGAGGGTCAATAGCAAGGATGGTCCGATGACCTTAGATGTTACGCTCCTTTAAACAACAAGCATCATCAGTAGCAAGGGCAGGATAATGCCAACAGGTAATTTCAATGCTATGTACAATGTTACAAGCACGGTACTCTAGGTTGTTTTATAGTATTAATGTGTAACAGTGTGTTATGTAAGAAAATATCGAGGCAATCATGTTATTAGTTTGGCAGAATTAACTTCAAACATTATAATGTACGTATCTGAGTTATAATAAATAAGTTATGGTTTTCAAGTATTTATTTTGTCAAAATTATGCATATTGGTGGTAAGAATCAGACAGCCTTTTCTAGGACATTTCAACTCTGCCTCTTTGTGTAACAGGAAGGGCTGTACTATTTGGTAAAACCATGGACATTATTATCCAGGTAAAAACAGCCGCGTGAATGTGATCAACACAGAACGTAAAATTTGTCACCCTGGGTTTATCAAAGCACCTGATTAAGAAAAGGTGGAGAGATGGAATGGAACTGAATCTCGATTTGATTGAAGTAGAAAAGGCGAATAACGCGGACATAAAGACGTAGGAAGTGTTTGTCTGGAGAGAATTCTTTATTCCGTTTCAGAGTCCCCATGACTTTACTCATTCTTTCCGTGGATACTTTTCTGATTGCGGCCCTCGTTCTGTAGTCATTGACTGTGGACCATGACTGTTGTCAGTGTATTGTACTGGCAGTTCTATATTTGTGAAGTTTGAGTGAATATATTTATCGTTGCAGTGTTGTAAGTGAGGGATAGACTGTGGACTGTCTCAGTTCGGTCGCAAACGAACTATCGTCGGTCTATTGGACTATTTTTAAGTAGCTCGTTAAATATTACCAAGTGCATCAGTTTGTATGCCATACTGTGTTGGTGGTAATTGAGTGCGTCCGGCAAGAGGGAGGATGGAGATATGTGCACTGACATAGTACAGCGCGAGTTTGGAGATATATCGTCGCAGGGAGGTCGAACTGAGGACGGCTCTGGAGGCCTCAGATCCACTCACGGAAGCAGTAATCTCTTGGAGTGAGTGGCCATTCATTCTCAAGATGGGATGAAAATGCATAATAATACGATGGAGAAAGGTTGTTGTGATTCTTATGGAAAATTATAAAACCTAATTGGTAAAATTTTGTGTGATCTTGTTTCCTTTTGTTGAAGTAATTAAATGTATTTATGGTAGACTGATTAGCATGCTCCTACCATTTTCTAAAGTTTGCAGGGGTACTAGGTAACGCCCAGTCAACAAAGTACCAGTTTTGAAGCTTTGATGACCACGACCTGAGAGGAACCTTTTATGCTCTCATATATGAGTTATTATTATTGATATTGTTATTAATATTCCAAACTAAGTGATCTTTTGCTGACCTCTGGCGCCCATTTATCTGCATTTTCGGCACATTATAAATTATTATCGCAATTTATTTATTCATTCACGTATAAAAATATATTCCACTGGAAGCCGCTAAGTGATAATTACATTCCTTTATGGTACGAGAATTAATATTATTAATATAATTTTGAATGTTACAATTAACACCAAAGCATGAAGTAAGTACTTTATTACATTACAATGCGAGAATTGTAAATAGAACTGAAGGATATGAGGTGATGGGTAAATATGGGGGTGATATGGAAGCTAATGGCAATGGGAAGCATTTACTGAACTTCTGTGATGGTATGGGATTCAATGTTACGAATAAATTCTGCAAGCATAAGGCAGAACGGTAGGGGGATACTAAATCCATTATAGACTATATCATAACCGACTTTGAATTCAAGAAATCTGTTACGATGATACAGGATAGAGAAAGTGAATACGTCTGAAAAACGATATTTTTGGATATTCTCCAGGACGAGGAAATTAGACCGAAGTACACAGATAGGATTAGTGAAAAGTTCTAAATAATAAACAATAAGCAGGTTCGGGATACAGAAAGAGAACGGGTGGCATTCGTTGACGCCTTAGTAGAAAGAGCAAGGGAATGCATAGAAACACCTGCGTGTAAAGATGGGGAAAATCTAACATCTTGGTGAAATGATGAGCTGAAGCCAGCTTATCGACGAAAAAAAGAGGAGGAGTATCAGAAATGTCTCCAAACAAGGACTCATACAGACAAGGAATTACAGTATACGTAGATGTAAAAACAGAGCGGTATGCATAATTTTAGAATCCAAGAAGAAGCCATGGGAAGATTTCGGTAATAACATGGAAAGGCTTGGTCAGGCGGCGGGGAAAATTTTTCCGGACTAAGAAATAATCTTAGAAAGGGACAGAAAAAGGAAATGAACAGTGTTTTGATGAACTCATAGTATATACGCTGACATTACTAAACTGGTTGTAGGAGTACTTTGAACGTTTTAACAACGCAAAAGGAAATCTTTCGGTTGAAGTCGCGAACAACCGGTGAAATAACTCTTGAGGAAGTTGAAAGGATGTTACAAGATATTGCACTGTCATAAACCAGAAGGAATAGATTAAATAATACCTGAAATGGTTAAAAATAGTGGGAGGCAGGAGGGAAATGGCTTTCTAAAGTAATACAGTTACAGTAGGATGGACTATTCTTAAGATAACTTCTGACTGGAGAGAAGTAAGGGAACAGGAAGGATTGCAACCACTATCGAGATGCTTCATTGATCGGTATACCAAGCAAGTTGTTCACTGGTATTTTGGAAGGGAGGATGCAATCAATGGAGAGTAAACTGGATGAAAACTAGCGTGGTTCCAGACCATAGAGCAGGGCCTCTCAGGGTGCATGCGCGTGGTGCATGCACTGTGCACGGTGCAAGAGACGACTTGGCTTGGTTGACCAGAGTGCAGACCCCCCACTCCTCGATTTGGAGCAATAGCGCTTACTCTCTCTTTCCTCACGCCTGTCTCGCTCGCTCCGCCTGTCTCCCTCTGCCCCACTTGTGCCGTAGCGCTCCAAATCCAGGCTGACTTGAGCCGAGCATAGGCGAGTTGAGCCGAGCTTAGCCGAGTAGCCCAGAGACGAAGCGTTGATCCGAGCCATGCCGAGCGGCAGCGATGCACAGTGCACGGGAGCTCTTGCGCCTCTATCTGCACGCGTGAGGTTTTGGGCGTTTGAGAGGCCCTGCCATAGAGGATAAGATTTTTAATATGGGCCACGTAAATGAAAAATGCTACCGGAGGAATAGAGAGTTACGTTTCAGTTTCTCTGACCAAGAAAGGGCATATGACAAAATACCCAGGGAAAAATGTTAGCCATACTGAGGGATTGTGGTATGACGGGTAGTGTTAAAAGTAATCAATGGCATTTATATTGACAATAGTACTTCAATGAGAATGACCATTTCAAGTATTTATGATGTGTCTTCTCCCAGGATGATGATTGTATCAAAGTGCAGCAAAACGAATGCAGTGAGCTTGCAGTTGCCATCAACAGTAGCCTGTAAGAAAGAAGTCAGCTCCCGGAAGAAATTTTCATAACACGGGTCCGTCTTCAGATCAACTTTGTGGTACGGGAGTGGAGGCTGGTTGGACTCAGGGTATCTTATTCATATGTTAGAAGTAACAAACGCGAAAGTAGCGAGAAATATCAACGGTACAAACAGGTGGGAACAATGGCAGGATGGTATGCGCAATGAGGATATAAATTTTAAGTTAGGAATGAATTCGATGGGTAAAGCTGTACGCCTAAACCGGCTTCGGTTGTAAGGCGAATGGAGAAGGGCAGGTTACCTAGGAGAATAATGGACTCGGTCATGGAGAGTAAGATGGTTAGAGGAGGAACAAGATGATGATGATTAGACACAGTTTCGAATGGTTTAGAAATAAGAGGTATAGAATTCAACACGCCCACGGAGCTAGTTACAAATAGATGATGATGATGATGATGATGATGATACTTGTTGTTTTAAGGGGCCTAACATCGAAGGTCATAGGCCCCGAGTTACAAATAGAAGGTTGTGGAGGCGTTTAGTTAATTCACTGATGCTTGCGTACCAAACGTTGAAAGGCATAACAGTACATAGATTGAGTGGCTCAGACGGTTAAGGCGCTAGTCTTCTAAGCCCAAGTTGACAGGATCGATCCTCGGTCTGTACGATGGTGTTTGAATCTGCTCAAGTACGTCAGCCCCGTGTCAGTAGATTTACCGACACGTACAAGAACACCTGAGGGGCACAATTCTGGCACAGTGACGTCTCCGGAAACCGCAAAAGTAGTTAGAGGGACGTAAAGGTAGTAACATTATTGACAGTATGTAATGAACCAGGACGTACGCATGTATGTAAAATACACTTATGTGTGGAAAAATAAACCAAGCGAGTTGGCTGGGCAGTAAGAGGCACGCGGCTGTGGGCTTGAATTTGGGGTATAGTGTGTTCGAACCCCACTGTCGGCAGTCCTAAGTATGCTTCTTCGTGGTTTCCCTTTTTCACACCCTGCATATGCTGGGGCTGAACCCTAATTAAGACTCCGGCCTCTTCATTCCCATTTCCAGGCCTTTCCTATCCCAAGACCTAACTCTGTCGGTGCGACGTGGAGGAACTAGTAAAATATGTGAATAGTAATAATTGATAAGATTACAAGCAGCATTCAAAATTTGGTTCCATTTATATTACTTTCATGATTAATTACTAAAAATAAACTGTAAACATATAACCATTCATTTTTAGCAGCTTTAATTAACTCTACCGACTTTCGGTACTTACGTACGGATGAAAGACTGAGCTATAAATTATCAAATGCCAGTCACAGAACTCTAAGGAATACCTGCGAGATCAAATAATAATGTTTGGCACGGTCTAGAGGAGCTCAATCGATAAGTGACTTTTCTGTCGGCTCAGTTCGCTACCAAAGGCATGCAAATGCCACTCAACTAACACAGGCTTCATTCTGTTGGGAATTGCACTGTATTTGTAAAATGCAATCGGAGTTTTCTAAGTATTTAAAATATTGATAATTGAATTACGGGATAATTTCAACAAGAAGTTTCAGGTAGAATTATTATTATTATTATTATTATTATTATTATTATTATTATTATTATTATTATTATTATTATTATTATTATTATTATTATTATTATTTGTTTATTATTATTATTATTATTATTATTATTATTATTGATTACAAGTTGCTTAACGTCGCACCGACACAGATAGGCCTTACGGCGACGATGGGATAAGAATGGGCTAGGAGAGGGAAAGAAATGGCCATGAGATTAATTAAGGTACCGAAAACCAAACATTCAAGGGTGCCGACATTGCTGTTCGAACCGACTATCTCCCGAATGCAAGCTCACAGCTGTGCGCCCCTAACCGCACGGCCATTCATTCGATTGACGCTTTATATCAGGTTTGTGACCACGTCTCATCAATGGCGACAATGCGCTATAGAAATGCGTCTCCATCATTGGGGTATCTGTCCAAGGGGATGCCAGCCAGTGCATAAAGGTGCCATTTCTGTACGTCGGTGATCTGATGTGGAACCCAACGGGACGCAATTGTCCAAATGTTAACACATTTCGTCAGTATGTGCCACACCGTTTGATGACTGAGACCAACCTCTACGGATATTTACCGGATAGCTCATCGATGGTCCATGGAAACCAGACCACTCACAATATCAATCTGATGTTGAGGAATGGCCGTCCGACCTGTGAGGCGCAAATCAGCAGTCTCATTCCGACCCACACGAAACGCCTTGGCCATTGTGCAACCGTCTTATATGATAATGCATTCTCGCCACAGGCTTCA